>NC_134085.1:62885707-63085707 GCF_000715075.1 Nicotiana tabacum | reverse complement strand
ACACATTTAACAATAGTTATCATTTCATGAGCCACATTAGCATATTTCTTCTGGGCTTCGGTCCATTTACCAGAGTGAAATCTTATTAGGTATTTAATCTTATTGTTGGGATTTACTTGTTTTAAAATCCCACCGTAGCCAACGTTGGACGCATCTGTCTCAATGTTTTTTTGACATGTAGGATTAGCAAGAGTTAAGCAAGGTAAAGGCTTAACATGTTGTTTAATACTTTTGACTAACATAGTATGTTGGTCAGTCCAAGGCTGCTTATGATCCTTTTTCAGCCTATCGTATAGAGGGGCTAGATCACGAGATAAACTTTTGTAGAAAGGAGATACATAATTCAAACTTCCCAAAAATCTTTGTAATTGAGTCCTGTCAGTAATAACATCAGGAAATTTTGAGGCAAAATCAATCGATCTTTGTATCAGGGTAATTTTTCCTTGGCAAATATTATGACCTAAAAATCGAACATTTGTTTGGAATAGACTCATTTTTGGTTTAGAAATTACTAAGCCGCTTTGTATTATAATTTTCTTAAAAATATCAAGATGCTTAATATACATCTCTAATGTTTTAGAAAATACTAATATGTCATCAATATAAACGATGATAAAATCTAGATAAGGGTTAAAAATATCATTCATAATTTTCTGAAATTCAGAAGGGACATTTTTTAAACCAAATGGCATGATATTCCATTCATATTGACCAAATGGAACATTAAAAGCAGTTCTATAAGTATGCTCCTTAAAAATTTGAATTTGCCAATATCCAGATTTTAAATTGTCACGGCCATAACCCCGAACCCGGTCGTGATGGTGCCTCTCTTGAAGACAAGGCCAGCCAATTAGAGTCAATTCACTTTTTAAAAGAGTTAAACAATATAAGAGTAGTCTAAACATGAATTAATGATAATAAGCAGCAGATATACCACCCAACACAGCCTTAACCGGGGTGTCACAAGTCACGAGTATCTACTAGGGTATAAATACAACTGAAAGCCTGGAGTGTACAAATACAGACTAATGAAATGAAGAGAGAGAAAAGCAGTGTTGCGAACACCGACAGCTACCTTACTAAACTCTGATGACTCTGCCTCCGATCAGCCAAAACATACCTGAATCTGCACACAAGGTGCAGAGAGTAATGTGAGTACTCCGACTCAGTGAGTAATAAGCATAAATAATGACTGAGAATAAGAAATCACGGAAAAACACAGAGTAATCTATAATACGGCAGTTTAAACAAGTACTATGAAAGCAATAAACCAATGGAAACAAAATATGGTAATGCTACAACAAATACGCAGTTAAATGACAGACATATAAAGAAAAAAATCAACATATAGAACGGTACCCTATAGTACCCGCTGCGGCGTGCAGCCCAATCCATTTATTTATCGTCGACGGCGCTCACTAGGGGTGTGCAGACTCCGAGAGGGGCCCCTTACGGCCCAAGCGCAATATCAAGCCATCTCATGGCATCAAATCTAGGCACTCGGCCTCATATCAATATCAGTATAACACTGCTGCGGCGCGCAGCCCGATCCCATGGTATCCTCACATCTGGCCCTTGGCCGTACTCAGTCCGGAAATCATATAAGACCCTCGGGCAATAGTAAAACAATATTTCTCAGCCCAAAACATCATTTATTATATCATTTTTGTTTCAAAACCGAGTAAAACTGGCTGAGTTGTAAAACAGTGAAAAACGATACAACTGAGTTCAAGTAGTAATTCAAAACAGTGAGGAAATAGTGATAAAAACACCATGAAGGGTTCAATTAGTTGGCACGAAGTCCAAATATGACAATCAGTCGAAACCATGATGATAACAAATAAGCTTCGATCAATTATGTGGTAAAACATCACTCGGGACGGACCAAGTCACAATCCCCACTAGTAAACGACCCCGTGCTCATCATCAAGTGCGTGTCTCACCTCGATATAGCACTACGATGTGCAAATCTGGGGTTTCAAACCCTCAGGACCTCATTTACATTCATTACTCACCTCGAACTGGCTAAAACTCTAGCCCGCGGTGCCTTTGGCCCTCAAATTGGCCTCCACGCGTGTCGAATCTATTTAAAATCAGAACGAATACGTCACAATATGCTAAGGAAACAAGGCCCAAGCAAAAACAATCGAAAAGCACCAAAAATCTTGAAATTAGCAAAACCCGAGCCCCGGGCCCACTTCTCAAAACTCAAAAATTTTTACATCAATGGGTTCCTTATCTCCCCACGAGTTCAACCATACCAATTTTACCAAAATCCGACACCAATTCGACCCTCAAATCCTCAAATTAAACCAAGAGGGTTTTCAAGATTTTTACCAACTAAAATTACCAATTAAATGTTAAAACAACGATGGATTCGAGTAATCTAACCAAAATTAAGTTTTACCCTGATGTTTTTCTTGAAAATCTCTCGAAAAAGCGCCTCACTCGAGCTCTCCCAACTCTATTTTCTTCAAAAATGGCCAAAACCCCCCATTTTATAACATTTTTCCGATTCGGGTGCCACAGGTGGCGCTGGTTCCAGTAGCCAAAATAAATCCCAGCGCCATGGATGGCGCCCCGCGCTACCCTGGGCGCTGGCGATGGGAAATTATTTTTCCCCGACACGAAAATGGGCATAACTCTCTCATACAATGTCTGAATTGGACGATTCTTTTTGCTATGGCTCCGAAATTTCGATACGGATCTAATGCTTCAATAAAAACTAAATTTGGAGCTCATTTTCATAATATGATACCACTTATTCTTGAAGAACCATCAAAACATTCTTGAAATGCCCAAGTTAAACTCCAATAACCATCCAAACTCTACCCGAGGCCCTCGGGACCTCAACCAAATATATCAACAAGTACTAAAATATCATGTGGACTTACTCGGAGTTTCAAATCATGCCAAGCAACGTCGAAACTACAATTCACACCTTAATTCTGACTTATGAGTTTCAAACTTTTCCTTTTACAAAGCGCGTGCCGAAATGTATAAAATGAATCCGGAATGACTTCAAATTTTGCACACACATCATTAATGACATAATGGAGCTACTGCAACTTCCGGAATTTTATTCCGACCTCTATATCAAAATCTCACCTATCAATCGGAAAACACCGAAATCTCCATTTCGCCAATTCAAGCCTAAACCTTCCACGGACCTCCAAAATGCATTCCGATCACGCTCCTAAGTCCCAAATCACCTAACGGAGCTAACCAAACCATAAAAATTCAAATTCGAGATCAAATACAAACAAGTCAAATCTTGGTCAAACCTTTCAAATTTCAAGCTTCAACTGAGAACTGTTCATCCAAATTCATTCTGATTAACCTGAAACCCAACACGAATGATTTACATAAGTCATAATACACCACACGGGGCAAGTCATGCCCGAGAACTGACGATCAAAGTGCAAAAGCTCAAAACTACCGGTCGGGTCATTACATCCTCCCCCACTTAAACACGTTCGTCCTCGAAAGTACCCGGAGCTGTTCTAAAAGCCCACCAATCGCTGAATAACCTTACCATGCATAAAACCAGGGGTGATCCCACGTCAGCCTATCTCATATAGGTCCGATAACACCGTTTAACTAAAATTAGACAATCCAATATAGCCCATAAACCATAGAACCATATTTTCACTCCTAAAACCATCAATACGATCAAAACCTCACACATATACTTTGAATAGACCCGAACTAGCTGTAGTAACCCATGCCTGCAACCTCGGGAGCAATCCCATAATATACCATATAACTCTAACGCTCGCAGCAATAACTTCTATTCACAGCAGCTGCCCATAACAACCAAATACCGATAGAAAACCTCTTATCAGCTAAAGTCTCATTCCAACACTTTCATATACTGCCAACGATAAATGAAACACGCAATAAACCATAACCATTCCTCAGATCAACCATTCATGAAGCCATTTCTCCTCTGGCAATTACCATAGCAATTTTTTTTTGAACCGAACCTCGATGTTTACCCATCAAACATGCTAAAATTGAATCCGTTTATTTTCATTAATGATCCCAACGATCTCCTCTGACCCAACACACTACCCTGGTGACATGTCACACCAATAGAGGCCTAAGCCACATCTACCATAATACGCGCACCAATAAGCAATGGTCTGAACATACTCAAATCATGAAAATGACTCAAATGAAAGAGTTGTACCTCTAGCTCACCAGTACCACCGCAACACAAGGCTGAGAACCCATCTCGCATCGTAGGAACATAACCGACACACCATTCACCGAGCAACATCCAATTTCTCTTCTCGTTTGATTTCCACTATGAAACCCCAATCGAACCGCACATAGGTGCTTATAATCGACAAATCACAACACCTCTCCCAGCAATACAATTCGGAGCCAACCAAGCCAACTCAAGTTAGAACACGCATCCACATTGGCTTGCCAATAAACTCCTCATCAAGGAAATCCTGAGGTTGTTCCTTCAACTCCTCTAACTCTGCTGGTGCCATACAATATGGTGTCCGGTATCAAATCAATACCGAAATCAATAACCATGCCCGGCGGCATGCCCGGCCACAAGAAACACATCCAAAAAGTCTCTCACCACTGGAACCGAATCAATGGTAGAAGCCTCTGCACTGACATTTATCACGAAAGCCCACATAAGAAAGACAATTCTTCCCAGCCATCCGTTGGGTCCTCAAAATATAAAACCACTCCACTAGGACATACTCTGTCGAACCTCACCACTCAATCCGTGGCATTTCCAGCATAGCCAACAGCGCCGCCTTAGCGCAATAGTCCAAAATGACACAACGCGGAGACAACCAGTCTGAACACAATATTATATCCAAAATCTAACATACCCAGCAATGAAAGATCCGCTCGAGTCTCCAAACCACGATAGTCACTAAACAGTGTCGATACACACGACTCACAATTACAACATAGCCTAAGAATTTTATGACCTTCCTTTCGGAACCGAACTGCAACCTTACACATGCAATTCCCGATCATTTACAACATACCGCATAACCCATACCATCCTAGGATAACCATGAGAACTTCATATCCCTTCCGAACCGCAAGCAACTATGCATTCCACTAGCTAAAAACTTCCCATTGATCCCCTCTAGAGGAGAACCACTATATATCCTAAGCTCCTCATGCCAATAGGAAAAATATACCTCTCTAACTATGGTGGAAACCATCTAGAACTCCCTGAATTCCATTTGCACAACACTTACTCATCAGGACTGAATCCTTCTAACTCAACCGAGCTACGCATGCCACAAAACCCCAAAAGAATTGTCGCGATACACCTGTAGAGACTCCTTACCCCGCAAGCATTCAAAGAGCTAATCATACCCTTACCATACCGATCTGACCCACTACCAAGCTATACCATCTGCAGAGTTTCCTTCTAATTTACCTTCAACTTGATACTCCTTCTTTCTATGACATCACAATTACTCAACCCAGACTTACCACACGGGACCTAAGCATAAAACCATATTGTCTAAGGCCCATAAGCCGCTGAATACTCTCTTAAATATTCCCAAAAACACCACATTCAAAATACTTTACTCTGAGGAACTTCCTGGGAATCTAAATCCGTTACCTTTACCTTCCTGATACTGATACATGGAATCCCATAATTAATATAGAAAATACCACAAGTCTTGATATCTTCCCATGAAAACTCAGTTTCTAACCACATATACAACTTGAAGATACCCAATTGCTACATGTAAAGTCTTGAACCCATTAGAACCATTTAGTCATCCACTCTACTCGAACTGCAATTAGCCTAATCAAACGAACTAAACAACCCGTGCCTCGTTGGCACTTCGACACCGAAGAATGTAACCTCATTCTAGTACAACCAAGCAACTTTCTGCTCTATGCACCGAGCATTCTTTACCAATAACAACTCAAGACATTCTGTGATTCTCACACACCCATGAAGCGTACTATAACCTTTGTTAAGAATTTTGTTTCTTATACCTGAGCCATCCTCAGTCTTAATTTCCGCAAGCCATAACTAATTCACCGGCACACCTCAAACTGGAACCAACATAGCACTTAACCGTGCAATCTCCTAATCAATAGCAGACTCCCCCACTTGGCTCGAAGCCATAGATCAACACACACACAATAACTCATAACGCTTATACTCTATTGATGTCATAATACCATAGTGAGGTTAGACTCAACTCCTTTATAAGCTTGTGAAAACACAGATCATCTAGAATTTTAACTCTTCTGCAAATCTCACATTCGCTCTCGCAACAGTTACACCCACTCTCTAAGCGACCCAATTTAAATTACAACACATATCTTTCACTCGCAAATGAAATCTTCTAACAGACACATAAGGATCGCACCACCTCATAACACTTCGCAGGAAATAACCCACCTGCTTTGCCTCCAACTAACATTCATGTATACCTTCCACCGCCATAAACTGTATGCAGTCACTTAGTCCTCCTGAGTCTGAATTCATACCGCAAAATGAAATTTACTTCACTCTCAACTAGGAAACACGAAAAGATCCTTCACACGCCCATAACTCGAGGCTATACCTCAAATCACGATGGAATTCAAGCACCTAATAGTTCTTCTATCCTCCCGCAAACCTTTCTCGTCGCTTCCAAATCATATGGATACATCTCGCAGTACCAACATACTCATCACATAGTTATCATCCATCACTTCCACTAATAGGGACAATACCGCACATATAAGTTCAAAAACACTTGCTCACACAATCAACACCTCGGTGCTGAAGTTATCGGCAAAAATTCGGCCTCAAGTCCTCCAGACTGGCCCAATATCAACTCACAGAGATCACATCTCGCCCCTCGATCGGGGAATCCCAATCCATCAATACTCATCTAATATTGAGCGCTCATGCGCATATACGAACGCGTGGAAGGAATTCAAAGAGTTACATTTCAAGCTGATCAAAGGATGCACGATAAGAATTCAAGAGTGTGAAGTTTTCCAAAAGGTTCTGAAGTCTCTCGAGGATAAATACAGACGTCTCCATACCAATCCGCGAGACTCTACTAAACTTGCTCATGACTTGTGAGACCTATGTAACCTAGTCTCTGATACCAACTTGTCACGACCCTAACCCCGAACCCGGTCGTGATGGCACTTCTCGTGAAGACAAGGCCAACCAATTAGACCCAATTCACTTTTTAAAACAGTTAAACAATATAAGAGCAGTCTAAACATGAATTAATGATAATAAGCAGCAGATATACCACCCAACACAGCCTTAACCGGGATGTCACAAGTCACAAGTATCTACTAGGGTATAAATACAACTAAAAGCCTGGAGTGTACAAATACAGACTAATGAAATGAAGAGAGAGAGAAAAGCAGTCTTGCGAACGCCGGCAGCTACCTTACTAAACTCTGATGACTCTGCCTCCGATCAGCCAAAACATACCTAAATCTGCACACAAGGTGCAGGGAGTAATGTGAGTACTCCGACTCAGTGAGTAATAAGCATAAATAATGACTGAGAATAAGAAATCACGGAAAAACACAGAGTAATCTATAATACGGTAGTTTAAACAAGTACTATGAAAGCAATAAACCAATGGAAACAAAATATGGTAATGCTACAACAAATACGCAGTTAAATGACAGACATATAAAGAAAAAAAAATCAACACATAGAACGGTACCCTATAGTACCCGCTGCGGCGTGCAGCCCAATCCATTTATTTATCGTCGACGGCGCTCACTAGGGGTGTGCAGACTCCGGGAGGGGCCCCTTACGGCCCAAGCGCAATATCAAGCCATCTCATGGCATCAAATCTAGGCACTTGGCCTCATATCAATATCAGTATAACACTGCTACGGCGTGCAGCACGATCCCATGGTATCCTCACATCTGGCCCTTGGCCGTACTCAGTCCGGAAATCATATAAGACCCTCGGGCAATAGTAAAAAATATTTCTCAGCCCAAAACATCATTTATTATATCGTTTTTGTTTCAAAACCGAGTAAAAGTGGCTGAGTTGTAAAACAGTGAAAAACGATACAACTGAGTTCAAGTAGTAATTCAAAACAATGAGGAAATAGTGATAAAAACTCCCCGAAGGGTTCAATTAGTTGGCACGAAGTCCAAATATGACAATCAGTCCAAACCATGATGATAACAAATAAGCTTCGATCAATTATGTGGTAAAACATCACTCGGGACGGACCAAGTCACAATCCCCAATAGTAATCGACCCCGCGCTCATCATCAAGTGCGTGTCTCACCTCGATATAGCACTACGATGTGCAAATCCGGGGTTTAAAACCCTCAGGACCTCATTTACATTCATTACTAACCTCGAACTGGCAAAAACTCTAGCCCGCAATACCTTTGCCCCTCAAATTGTCCTCTATGCGCGTCGAATCTATTTAAAATCAGAACGAATACGTCACAATATGCTAAGGGAACAAGGCCCAAGAAAAAACAATTGAAAAGCCCCAAAAATCTCGAAATTAGCAAAACTCGAGCCCCGGGACCACTTCTCAAAACTCAGAAATTTTTACATCAATGAGTTCCTTATCTCCCCACGAGTTCAACCATACTAATTTTACCAAAATCCGACATCAACTCGACCCTCAAATCCTCAAATTAAACCAAGAGGGTTTTCAAGATATTTACCAACTAAAATCACCAATTAAATGTTAAAACAACGATGGATTCGAGTAATCTATTCAAAATTGAGTTAAGAACACTTACCCTGATGTTTTCCTTGAAAATCTCTCGAAAAATCTCCTTACCCGAGCTCCCCCAACTCTATTTTTGTAAACAATGGCCAAAAACCCCGTTTTATAACATTTTTCCAATTCGGGCGCCACAGGTGGTGCCAGGCGCTGCCTGTGGCGCCAGTTCCAGTAGACAAAATAAATCCCAGTGCCATGGATGGCGCCCCGCGCTACCCTGGACGCTGGCGATGGGAAATTATTTTTCCCCGACACGAAAATGGGCATAACTCTCTCATACGATGTCCGAATTGGACGATTCTTTTTGCTATGGCTCCGAAATTTCAATACGAATCTAATGCATCAATAAAAACTAAATTTGGTTCTCATTTTCATAATATGTTACCACTTATTCTTGAAGAACCATCAAAACATTCTTGAAATGCCCAAGTTAAACTCCAGTAACCATCCAAACTCCACCCGAGGCCCTCGGGACCTCAACCAAATATATCGTCAAGTCCTAAAATATCATGCGGACTTACTTGGAGTTTCAAATCATGCCAAGCAATGTCGAAACTACAATTCACACCTCAATTCGGACTTATGAGTTTCAAACTTTTCCTTTTAGAAAGTGCGTGCCGAAACGTATAATGGGACCTCAACTGCAACTTCTAGAATTTCATTTCAACCTCTATATCAAAATCTCACATATCTATCGGAAAACGCCAAAATCTTCATTTCACCAATTCAAGCCTAAACCTTCCACGAACCTCCTAAATGCATTCCGATCACGCTCCTAAGTCCCAAATCACCTAACGGAACTAACCAAATCATTAAAATTCAAATCCGAGATCAAATACAAACATGTAAAATCTTGGTCAAACCTTTCAAATTTCAAGCTTCAACTGAGAACTGTTCATCCAAATTCATTCTGATTAACCTGAAACCCAACACCAACGATTTACATAAGTCATAATACACCACACGGGGCAAGTCATGCCCGAGAACTGGCAATCAAAGTGCAAAATCTCAAAATGACCGGTCGGGTCGTTACATAAATCAAATTTTGAAAATTATATTGGCGTCATATAATCTAGATAACAAGTCCCTTTTATTGGGATATGATATCTAATCCATTTCAAATGTTTATTCAAAAGTTTATAATTTATAACTAATCTAGGAATACCACGCTCCTTTTCTGCAGCATTATTAACATAAAAGGCAGAACATGACCAAAGAGATTTTGAGGGTTTTATCAAACCTTTTTGTAACAAATTTTCAATTTTCTTTTTGCAGAATTCGACCAATTCAGCATTCATCTAGCAAGGTCGAGATTTAGTGGGGATATCATCCTCGGAGAAGTTTTCTTCGTAAGGAAGTGTTACAATATGCCTTTTTCGGTTCCAAAAGGCACTAGGGTGATCGGCGCAAACATCAACAACCATCTGTTCAGCAATCAATTTAATCTTTTGTTGAACCTTAGCAAATTGTAAAGTATCGAATATATTCATGCTCAATATTTCTAATTGTAATGAATCAACATACCTTTGTTTCATATTAATCAAGGCGTTAATATCTCTAGTTACGAGATCTGTAACAAAAGAATAACTTATCTCTTTATCTTGATAAGTAGCAGAAAAACCCTGTGCATCTATGTTATTAAAAGGGTAAATAGCATTAATAAAAAGGGTTCCAAGTATAATCGGAGGGTATAACTGGTTTTTTACCAAAAAGAAGAAATGAGGAATACAAACTCTATTTTGGCAAATACGAGTATTCGGTAATTTATACTCTATATCTAAAGCATGACCAGAAACGGATTTTACCAAATGAGTAGTTTTTTGGAAATATTTGGTAGGAACCAGACCCTCTTGAATACAACTTACATCTACTGCACTATCAATCATTGCTACATCAGTTAGAGAGAAACTATTATCAATCAAGATAGTACACTTAATGTACCATTTATGAGCCGTAACAACCTGCATCATTCCTAAAAACATATCAGATGTTTTAGGATTAGTTATAACAGAAATTTCTTTCTCTTTATCATTTGAAAATTCGGAAATTTCCTTAGCCGTAAAATCAGTCGAAAAATCAGTTAGAGAATTATTTTTCTCAACTTGAGTAATCCGGTGATCACAAATCATTTGATTTTGTTTAAGAGACTTAATATCTCTTTTCAAATCATCAAACGAAGTATCTGTAAGCACGTGATTTTTGCCCTATATGAAAGAATTACTCCCAAAAAAATTCAAAAATAAAATGATTTTCCTTGGTGTGCAATTTTGAGAATTTTTGTGACATTTTTGGGATAATTATTTGTATTTGTCTGTGCATGTTTATTTGTTAAATTAATAAAAAATACAAAAATATGTCGCATTTTGCATGTAGGATTTAATTCTACAATTGTTAGTAATTAAGTTTGTTTTACAAAAATTGAAAATTACAAAAATAGGCATCTTTTGCATTTTTAGCATTTAATGTCCAATTATACAATTTTATGCTTAATTATTACTTAATTGTGCGTTAATTGTTATTGGGAGTTAATTTGTACTTTTATAACTTAATTTAGTTCTTAATAATAATTTAAGGATTTTTAGAATTTAGTATTAGAAAAATAAAAGAAGAAAAGAGAGCAAGAATACAAAAAATCGGAATTGGGCCTCTTCTTCAATTTCAAACCACAGGCCCAAAAAATTGCCCAACCTTCCCCATGACCCGGTCCATTTCAAACCGGGTCGACCCGGTCCGCCCCATAACCCCAATACCTAACCCCTCTTCATTTTTTTCATTTTTCTCCCAAACACAAAACAAAACAAAGAAAACCCTAAACACTAAGACATCTGCCCCCCCTCTCTTCTTCTCCAAAGTCCAAAACACACACAACCATGGCTGCCTCCCTCGCGACTGCCTTCGAACCAGTACCTCCTCCTAGTTGCTTCACCATTGTCCGTCGACATCACATGTGTGCCTGTACTGAAACCTCCTCGCCGTTCTTCAGCTCCCTCGTCGCCATGGACAACTACGCAGTTGCTGCCTCGCCATGCTTCAGCTCCCTCGTCGCTTTCTGCTTCTGCTTCCCGCTGCTTTTGCCTTCTGCTTCATCTTCTCGTCGCAAACGACAACCAGTCCTAGCGCTTCCCCTGCTGCTTCATCTTCTCCATCCAAACCCAGCAACATGAACGACCATTGCCTCGTCGCCTTTGCTCCAAAGCCAAGCGGCTTCTGCTGCTCATGCTGCATCCAGCATGGTCGAGCAGTTGGTTCGAAACCAAACCCCATCGTTGCTGCTTCACATTTGTGTTCGTCGTTTTCAGTCCAGTCCGAAAAACGAGACTCAACCATCTCGTTTGTTCGATCTTTGGTCGAGGTTTGTCGAAACAGTCCATACATAGTTCGGGTTCGTCGTTGTTCGTCGTTTCGATCCGGTTAGTGGGTTTTTGAGTTTCACTTTTGTCCGTGCTTTGTTTTGATATTCTTGAATCTAAAATCGGTAAATGTTTGATTTTTGTTTTGTTCGTGTTCATTGTTTTGTTAATTTTTCAGTTTGTTCATGTGAAATTGTTAGTTTAATGTTTGTTAGATTCAAATTGAAATTTAATTAATTATTTCTTCAGTTTGTTTCATGTGTTGTTATGTATTTTTTCAGAAATTGTTAATGTTGTTAGATTCAAGTTTAAATTCGTAATTGTTTCTTCTTCGGTTTTGTTTTTATTTTTCTAAAAGAATTTAGTTGTAATAGGGAAATATGTTGGTTTAATCATTTGAATCCATCATGTTTTGTTGTTTAAAATAGATTTAATTCATGTTCATCTTTGTTTGAAGTTCATTTTTAATCCAGTGATTTAATGTAAGTTTATGTTTTGGTTTTTTGATTTAGTTTGAATCATGTATTATGTTGTTAATATTGTTGTTTCTTGCTCATTCATTTTTGGTCTAAGTTAACCAGGATTGGTTCCCAATATGGTTAAGTTATTCACATTAATTTGATGTTGTTCATCTGTGTTCATATGATTTGTTGTTGAAATTGTTTAGAAATTGGTCATATTGGCATATATTTTGGTTGATATTGATTAGGTGAATTGGTTATAGATGATGGGGTAGTTTGGTAAATTGCAGTACGTTCAGGGGTAAAATGGTAATTGCAATAAGGTCGGAGGGGTAGTTTGGGAATTGAACATTTTGAATAATTCTTTATGTTAAGCATGGGGGACAAAATGTAATGGGGTGGGGTTTGATATAATTGTTTAATATAATGGGGGACAAGACATAAATTAGTGGGGGAATATTGTAATTGTTTATGTTAGGCATGGGGAACAAAATGTAATGGGTTGGGATTGATATATTTATTTAATGTAGTGGGGGACAAAACATGTAGGCATGGGGGACAAAGGTTTAAAATAAAGAAAACATTAATTAGTGGGGACAAAGCATGCCATTGGGGGAATATTTTGGGTTAGAGGTTCAAGACAAGAGTCTTGCTATAAATAAGAGTCATTCTTGACATAAGGGGAAAGGATTTATTTTTTAGGAGGATTAATTTCTAGAGAGATTTTTTGGAGAGAACACTTTGAAAGAGAAATATATTCTGAAAATCTGAAGAGAGTGTGATAGAGTTTAAAAAGAGAAAACAAAAACAAAGTGAGAAACGAGTTTAGTTTCGGGTTTTAATACACGCGTGGGTTGTTGCTGTTTAGTTTGTTTACAAACTTTTGGGTTTGTTCTATCGAGTTGTTCGGTTTTTCTTCAAAGTTTTCTGGGCCTTGAATCTGGTTCGAATTACTGTTGTTGGGTTGCTGTTGCGTTGATGTATTATTACTGCTGCTGACTCCTCATTCTTTTCTTCTTGTACTGCCATTTCCAGGTACACATTTGTACACTCTCGGCTTGAAGCAAAATGAAATATTAATCAGGCTTTGTTCCTGTTGAATTCCTCCTGTTTAGATTTGTGTTTGAATAGGATTTTCCTTTCTTTGTATAAAAATGTAGTTGACTGATTAATGAGTAATGGGGTTGCATATGTATAACTTCTTCATCTAATAATGTTAGTTTAAATTAATCAAAGAATAGTTAATCTGTTTTGATATTATTGTGCATCAATCTCATGTTCCGGTGTTATTAAATAATAGAATATAGAACGAAAGCAATCTCTCTCTGTACAAACTCTATTGCAATTTTCTATTTGCATTAGCCGTAAACTAATAACTAATAAGTTACGTCTTTTTTAGCATGTAATTAATCGGGAGATTTTCTTTTATTTTAGAGACGAACTTAATAGAAAAATGTAGTCACTGTAGGTTTATCCTTTTAAATAAAAATGAGACGAGCCTCGCCAAATAAAATGCACAGATTGTGGGTCCCTCACAAAAATGTACGTGTTAATTACTTAGAACTCGGGATAGGCCGCTTAGCGAACTCCACGGCCTTACCCAAAATAATAATACGCTAATCGCTTTAGGTGCGCATTTTAATAAATCTTACCTTCTTAAACTCGGGTGCACATTTATGTGACCCAAATCCAAATCTCAACGGAGTTGAAATGCAGCTCTAATCATGGGTACATTTATTGTGACGTGGTTCGAGATGCGTGTCCATGACGTTGCAAATTCCTTTCAAAAAATAAGAATGAGATGAGCCTCGCCGAACAAAAATACAAAAATTGCGGGGCCCTCAGTAAATATTTGCTTTAAAATTGCTTAGACTTCGGGATGGACCGTTTAGTAAAATTCCACGGCCCTACCTAAAGTGAATGATACGCTAGTCACTTTAGGCGCGTATTTAATAATGTTATCTTCCTAAACTCGGGTGCACATTTATGTGACCCAAATCTCATTCTCAACAGAGTTGAAATGTGGCTCTAACCACAGGTACATTGATTGTGACGTGGTTCGAGATGTGTTTCCACGAGGTTGCCATTCATGATAAAAATAACAGTAAATGATAAAAGCGGTTAAAAGTTAAATTTTGCACATAGGTTCAACATGTATTAAATCAGATAATCAAGCCAAATATGACAGTTGAGCGACCGTGCTAGAACCACGGAACTCGGGAATGCCTAACACCTTCTCCCGGGTTAACAGAATTCCTTATCCGGATTTCTGGTTCGCAGACTGTAATATGGAGTCATTCTTTTCCTCGATTCGGGATTCAATTGGTGACTTGAGACACCCTAAATCTCTCAAGTGGCGACTCTGAAATAAATAAACAAATCCCGTTTCGATTGTCCTTTAATTGGAAAAAACTCCCTACGCTCCACGCGGGGGCGGAAAAAGGAGGTGTGACAGCTCTGGCACTCTATTGGGGATTATTCACCCAAAACCACTGGTTCAGGGTTAGAAATTCGAGCTTAGATGAATTGTTATATTTGGCTTTATTTATTATCTGATCGTATTACATGTTTTGGCCTAAATGTGCAAAATGATGCTTTTTACTGCTTTGATATTATTTGAACTGTACATATAAATTGTGCCGAAACCTTCTCTTCTTACCTCCGGGGATGTGCTTACTGGTTAAGACTCCCTATTTTGTTAGTGTCATACCGTGAATAAAAGAGGCTCGAAAAGTTTCTAAGCCGGCTGGCCTTTTGGTTCCCGGAAAGGAGCTCCTTCCTCAACTCGAGTTGTCCGCTCGAGTACACTGTCTAGAACAAATACCCAGGTTATGAACTTAGAATAACTCAGCTTCATGCCGGATCCCTAGTAGGAACGTTTATTTGCATAATGTGCATTTGACTTAGGGGACTCAACACAGGGGTTGGGTCCGTCTAAGACAAGCAACCTGAAAATAATAGACCATCTTAAGGCATCCTATGTGCTACATGTTGTATTTATTCAAGGGTAAAAGGGTCATTTAGCGGACCAATGATAGTTGAGGACAAATGACACTCCTTATCATGCTGATCACGTTAAATAAGAAAGTTGCACGATTTTTTAGATAAGCATGATATTATGTTAATTAAGCACATGGGGAACATTTGTGGAATTCAAGAAGCCTTGGTATTCCATATGTCCCCCACACTTCATTTTTGGGAAAAGCACACGGAGAACATTTGTGGAATCCAAGAAGTCTTGGAATCCCCTATGTCCCCCATGCTTCATTTTTGGGACAAGCACATGGGGACCATTTGTGGAATCCAAGAAGTCTTGGAATTCCCTATGTCCCCCACGCTTCATTTTTGGGAAAAGCACATGGGGAACATTTGTGGAATCCAAGAAGTCTTGGAAATCCCTATGTCCCCCCATGCCACATTTTTGAAAAATAATAACAAAAATAATAATAAATAAAAAAGGAGCATTGAAAATTCAAAAAGATTTTGTATGTTGTCATCATTTTCCACAAATTAGAAAATCGTGAAAAAGAGGAGAAAATAACAGTGTAGAGATATAACTACTTATTTTTAGAAGGAATGTTTTATGTTTTGAAAAATAACAGTGTAGAGATATAACTGCCAAAATTTTGAAAAAAACAGAAAAAGAAGGAATGTTTTATGTTTTACGTTAGTTTGTTTGTTTGTTATGAATGAAAAAATAATAGTTTGTTTGTTTGTTGTGGAAAAAAATAGAAAATGGAAAAGGGTCTTCTCAAAAATAGTTTATTTTCCCGAACTACGCGGGTTTGATTCTCACCGGATGTGAGATACGTAGGCAACCCTCATCGGGTCCAACCCCACCTTTTGCTGAAATAGCCAAAAAACAAATAAATAATATAAAAAAACATGTCAAAATTTTAATTCAGTCATAAATAAGTCAGGTGATCTATTTTGTCATAAATAGTCGAATGTTCCCGAAAGGGACGCCGGAAGGCTGACTTTGCATAAATAGTCACCTTTTGGGTCATGTTTAGGATTTTTGGTCCAGTTGACCCACACAGCCTTAAAAATCTTCGTCCCCGAGACGTTGGAAGGCCGTGTTTGCAGTATTGAGTTTTCTAATTTGAAAAACGATAAAAAGAGTCATAAATAAATCGGGTGATGCTGTTTTGTCAAAAATAATCGAATGTTCCCGAAAGGGATGCCGGAAGGCTGACTTTGCATAAACAGCCACTTTTTGGGTCATGTTTAGGATTTTTGGTCCAGTTGACCCACACAGCCTTAAAAAATCTTCGTCCCCGAGGCGCTGAAGGGCCGTGTTTGCAACACCAGGTTTTTATTGTAATTTGAAAAGAAAAAAAAACAAAGAGTCAGCGGTCAGGTGAATACTGTTTAGATTTTTTAAGCCGAGCCAGCTTCGTCCGCGTCTTAAACCGTTCTTGCCGAAATAGCCTTAGAGTATCTTTCAATTGTCGAAAGGCTATTTTCGTAAAAGAACGGACAAGTTTGTAAAGTGTCATAAAATAATCCTTCCCGACCTCAAAATTCATGTGAAATTTGGAAGGGGCCACATTTGCAAAAATAACCGTTTGGTTGCATTTGTCAAACGGAGAAAGGAAGCTGGCCATTTATTTTGGAGTTTGTAAATCTTTTAATTAGAATATGTGGGTTGTTTGATTTTCGAGTTTGTAGGTCATCTTCAAACCTTTGAAACCCAGTTTGTTTTAATGTGAAAATTGAAAAAATGTTTAGTATTGTTATCTTTTATTGGTCCGAACTACGCAAGGTCTGATTCATGCGGGGTCATGATACGTAGGCAATCTCCATAAGATTCGACCACCTTTGAAAAAAAGAGAAAAAAAAAAGATAAAAAAAAAGAAAAAGAAAAATAAAGGAAAGTGTGGGAGATTTTCAAAGAGGCACAATTACAAGAAGCCGGAACGATGCACGTAACTGAAGTGAATACGTTATAGAACGGTCTAACTGCTTAGGGGCACTGTATCTCTGATATATGATTATTTGTCAAATGCCCTAACACTAACGTGATGGCTTCACTTTGCTGTTGTTCATAGATAGAAAAGTAGTTGGTTGTGGTAACTCCTCATTGCAAAGCAAAGCCAAAGGACAATGACTCAGAACCGCAGAACCGAGTGGGTCGGTACTGATGACCAACAACAATTGGTCGAACGGAACAATGGGTTGCTAGAAGAAGTAAAAATGCTGAGACATCATGTGTCAGACATGTATCAGGCATGGATGACTGGGAAAGCACCACCCCCTCCACCGCCAAGCCTCTTGAACTTTGTCATTACCCAAGCACCCAACACCATAACGGAAGATCCCCCATACTCTCCATCCCAACCCGCTTATGGCAGCTTTCCCAGCTACCCGAGTAGCTCCATCACTCGTCAACGCTACTCCCCTCCTCGACACTACTTCTCTCCATGAGACTCCCAAAGACATGATTCACTTTCCAAATACCCAGCTCCACAGAAGGCTTATCCACCCTCACAATCCTACCGGAAGCCCCCTGGATCAGGTTTCCGGCCCAATCAAGCATTTAGGAACGAGAGGTTGCTGAAACGAGGAAAGGCTCTCACCCCTATCAGAGTATCTTATGCAAGTCTGTTTGAAAGGCTAAGACATACTGGCTTGATTGAGACGCTCCCCGCATATACTCTAGATCCACATGCAAGAAACTTTGATCCGGCAGCACGATGCACATACCACTCCAATGTCATAGGGCACAACATTGAGAGCTGTCGTAATTTGAAAAGGGAAGTAGAGAAAATGATCCAAAAAAAGGCGAGTTGTGATCAATAACAGTGACATGGAGCACTTGAACCCTATCGAGAACTTGTTGACGGAGGTTGATGATGTTGAAGCTGGTAATGGTCTTGGCAGTATTGATGCAAAGCTTAGTGGCTAAGATGCCAGGTTTGATAATTGGGAGGGCGCTTCGTTCTTTGGTTATCAAGAGAGAAGCTTTTGATGGTTTATTTTGTTGTCATTTCTGTTCTCCGGATTATTAAGGTTGTAATTCGGATTTTGTCTCGTGTCAAACCTTCTTATCTTTCCATTTTGTCATAGCGGTTGTTTAAGTTTTGTCCAGGCTGCTTTAGGATTTTATTCTGGTTTGTTTTGTTTGTTTTGTTATTCAAACCATTTCACCGGTAGTCTAATACAAATCCGGTCTTTTATTATTTCCAGTCATCTTTTTGTTTGGTCCTTTTATCATTTTGTTCAGCACCAATTCTAGTGACATGACATGCGCACACAGTTTAGGCCTAATCTTAAAAGTTAATCATAAAACCCTGGAGAGGTGATCAGAACATATAAAGGAAATAAGGACGGTTTGAGATTAGTCGAAGCTCGAGTCATATGGAACTGGGGCAAGTAAAACATAAAGAAAACTGTTAAAGACAAGATTCGCCAAATTGACATGAGGGTCATTCATGATAATGAGAGTGAGAGTGTCGCCAACGGTGCTTTAGAAATGACAAATGAAAAGCAAATGAAGAATATAATTGTCAAGTCCAGCACCATCAGAAGAGGCTACAAACCTTTGTTAATTATGTTGTTTGCATTTGGCATGTTTTGAAGACTGGAATGACGAAGGCATTTTGTTCTGCTACCTAAACACTTTATCCTTCGTTAACCCCTTTTGAGCCTTATTGTTTTTCTTTCGTACCCCTCTTTCGGAATCAGTAGAAACGACTAGAAAATGCAAGCATGGCAGGTAAACAAAAAATAAAAATAAAAAAGAAAAGAAAGAAAAGAAAAAAAAACAACAAAACGAAAAAAGAGAAAAAAAAGAGAAAAGAAAAATGATAACAAAAACAAAAGAAAGTCAGAAGAAAACAGAGGAATTGGGAACTACGTTTGACCTGATTCCTCAAATAGGATACGTAGGCGCCTCACGGCTCGGTCATAGGGTGCATAGGGTGCATAATGGCCATAATGGTCATAGTATGCATAATGTAACATAGTATAACAAAAAATAAAAAAAATCCCCAAGCTAGAAATTGGGGCAAGGGTTGCGCTTGTTGTAAGCAATTATGGTTCCGAAGGTTGTAATTTTAAACCCCAAATTTATTTTATTTTTGAGCCTTTAATACCCTTTCTTTCTAGCCTATCCAAAACCCACATTACGGTCCAAAGAAAGACCTTCCGATCAGTCTTCAAAAGATGTCAAGTCAGACAAATGAGAGTCTTACCGGTGAACATAACACTCTGTTCCATAGCAGAAAGGACTCTAATCCCCAGCAGAAAGAGTCATACCTGCAACACTCCAAATCCTCAGCTGGAAAGAGATACAAATGAGAGAGTCTTATCGGTGAAAATCTTTACGGACACCATAAGGCGATGAAAGCTGAGAGAAAAACCCAAAATGAGAGAGGCTTGATAGCGAAAACCCTTCGGGCACTACAAGTCGAATAAGATTGGGAATCATATGGGGAATCGCCAAGTGAAGATCTTGAAAGATGATTGACGGTAGAGGATAGGCCACATGTTCATGTCATGACCATTAGAGTCGGTATCTGCGTTTGATAGGTTTTTATTTATAGTCTCTCTTGTTAAAGAGTCATATTTTTCCTTTGTCCTTTATTCGGTTCCCCTTTTTGTTTATCTTTCTCCTTTCATAGAAACATTCCCCAGTAGAGTCTGTTTGGTCAGAACAAGTGAGAAATGACTTCAAAATCTGCCATCAGCTTTCCAATTATGTAAGATGAGATCTGACTAATACATCCAAGTGGTATAGTCAGCAAGGAACAAGCGCGAGGCCAGTGTCAAGAAAGATATCCCCAGCAAAAGGGAATTGACAAAAGGATTGACGAGTGTCAAGAGGGATATCCTCGCCGAAATCAAAGGTGATAAACCTCAAGGCCAAGGCCCGTGGACAAATCAAGGAGAGCAATGAGCATGAAGAGGGATATCCCCAGCAGAAAGGGATTATCCCCATCAATTAATATCATCCCCAACAAGTTTGGAATGCAGAGTAGGGAAGGAGGAAGGGAAAAGTCATCCCAATGGAGTATCACAACCAACCACCGCGTTTTGAACTAACAAATTTTGTTTGATTTGAAATAGGTAAAGGAAATGGCGTTGATGACAGAAATGCATGCCACAAGGGATATTATCAAACTGGGGGCAGAAAATTTTCCTTTCATTTAGAAAATTTTCTGAAAGTCAGATACCTAGTTGGGGAAGAATAAAGACAGCCAGTCTCAAGGGAAGTGGTCTTTGAACCAGTTTTACCCCCAGCATAACAAGTTTTCATAAAGGAAGTTGTTCCCCAGCGGACAGAACAAAAGGATGAAACTTGTGCTCGGAAAAAGTAAAATGCCAGTGTCATTCCCAGCAGCCTTCCGAAGAGTGAAGCACTAGTTAGGAATCAGAATCCCCCATCAGTGTTATCCTCGACAGCGTTATCCCCAGCTGATAACATTTTATCCCCCAACAGGTAAGTAAATAATACCCCAACAGTGTTATCCCCAGCAGTTTCGAGGAGTCCAACACAAGTTTGGTGAAAATCGGTATCCTCAGCATTGTTCTCCCCAGCAGTGTTACTCAGAGGTTTGCAGTATTATCCCCAGCAGATCATCGAGATGTAGAAGCATCCTCGACAGATTGTCGACCGAGTTTCAAGAGGGTCGGACAACCCAGAGTGGGGAAGGAAGAAAAGGAAAATTCATCCCCAGCAAAATAATCCCAGCAAGTTTTGAGGTAAGACATTTTCAAATTTTGAGGATATTTTGGGTTCATCTGCCCTCGAATAGGATATTTTGGGTTCATCCGCCCTCGAATAGGATATTTTGGGTTCATCCGCCCTCGAATAGGATATTTTGGGTTCATCCGCCCTCAAATAGGATATTTTGAGTTCATCCGCCCTCGAATAGGATATTTTGGGTTCATCCGCCCTCGAATAGGATATTTTGGGTTCATCCGCCCTCGAATAGGATATTTTGGGTTCATCCGCCCTCGAATAGGATATTTTGGGTTCATCCGCCCTCGAATAAGATATTTTGGGTTCATCCGCCCTCGAATAGGTTATTTTGGGTTCATCCGCCCTCGAATAGAATATTTTGGGTTCATCCGCCCTCGAATAGGATATTTTGGGTTCATCCGCCCTCGAATGGCATTTTATTTTCAAAGTTGTTGAAGTCAGGAGCCCGCCTGAAGAGAGGAAAGGCGTTTATTTTTAAAAGTTGTTTAAATCTCGCCAGCCTAAAGAAAGGAATGACATTTTATTTTCAAAGTTGTTGAAGTCAGGAGCCCTCCTGAAGAGAGGAATGGCGTTTATTTTCAAAGTTGTTGTTGAAATCAGGAGCCCTCCTGAAGAGAGGAATGGCGTTTATTTTCAAAGTTGTTGTTGAAATCAGGAGCCCGCCTGAAGAGAGGAATGACGTTTATTTTTAAAGTTGTTTAAATCTCGCCAACCTAAAGAAAGGAATGGCATTTTATTTTCAAAGTTGTTGAAGTCAGGAGCCCGCCTGAAGAGAGGAAAGGCGTTTATTTTTCAAAGTTGTTGAAGTCAGGAGCCCGCCTGAAGAGAGAAAAGGCGTTTTATTTTTAAAGTTGTTTAAATCTCGCCAACCTAAAGGAAGGAATGACACTTTATTTTCAAAAGTTGATGTTGAAGTCACGCCAACCTAAAGAAAGGAATGGCATTTTATTTTCAAAGTTGTTGAAGTCAGGAGCCCGCCTGAAGAGAGGAAAGGCGTTTTATTTTTAAAGTTGTTTAAATCTCGCCAACCTAAAGAAAGGAATGACATTTTATTTTCAAAGTTGTTGAAGTTAGGAGCCCACCTGAAGAGAGGAAAGGCATTTTATTTTTGAATTTGTTTAAATCTCGCCAACTTAAAAAAAGGAATGGCATTTTATTTTCAAAGTTGTTGAAGTCAGGAGCCCGCCTGAAGAGAGGAAAGGCGTTTTATTTTTCAAAGTTGTTGAAGTCAGGAGCCCGCCTGAAGAGAGGAATGGCGTTTATTTTTAAAGTTGTTGTTGAAGTCAGGAGCCCGCTTGAAGAGAGGAAAGGCGTTTATTTTTAAAAGTTGTTGAAATCTCGCCAACCTAAAGAAAGGAATGGCATTTTATTTTCAAAGTTGTTGAAGTCAGGAGCCCGCTTGAAGAGAGGAATGGCGTTTACTTTCAAAGTTGTTGTTGAAATCAGGAGCCCGCCTGAAGAGAAGAAAGGCGTTTATTTTTCAAAAGTTGTTTGTTTGAAGTCAGGAGCCCGCCTGAAGAGAGGAAAGGCATTTATTTTTCAAAGTTGTTGTTGAAATCAGGAGCCCGCCTGAAGAGAGGAAAGGCGTTTATTTTTCAAAAGTTGTTTGTTTGAAGTCAGGAGCCCGCCTGAAGAGAGGAAAGGCGTTTATTTTTCAAAGTTGTTTGTTGAAGTCAGGCGCCCACCTGTATAACAAGAGGAATACGTTTTAGTCTTATACTGCAGATCTGGAAATCAGTAACCCACCGGAAGGTAGAAGGTTACAACAGAAATCCCCAGCAGGAAACAATAAAAATCCCTAGCACCGGAAAGCACCAGGTTGCAACAAGAGGTCCCAACACAAATTCAAACGCATGAGTCAAAGGGAAGAAAATACGCATCTTGAAAGAAGTGGCATGTGAACATTAAATCATGCCCATCATAACAATTCTGATGAAGAGAGTTGTATCCCCAGAGGAACCGCCGAAAAGCTTAATGAAGAAAGCCATGTCCCCAGCGGACCGAACAAAATGATGAAAACTGGTATTCAGAAAAGCGAAAGGTCAGTGTCATCCCCAAAGTCTCGGAAGAAAAACACCGGAGGAAACACAAGCCAACAAGAAAGCAAGGCAACAAGAACAAGTTGCAGTCTAGCCTAGCTACTTGTTTTCTTTTAAGCACGGTGTAACAAGGAGATCGGTAAGCAGTGGTAAAAAGCATGCAACAGCAGTAACCTTGCAATCCCACGGTAGTCCCAGCTACCAAAACTTCCTGAACTACATTAACCTGATTCCCCTTTAGCCAGGGATATGTAGGAAACCTTTGAAGCAAAGGTTCGGTTAAATATTTTTCAAAAAAAATGCTTCACATAGTACTCGGATGAGCAAAAATCGCTCACTTTATCTTTGCACGAAAACCATTCGTGTCTTCGGGCAAAGAGGGGCAGCTGTAAGCACGTGATTTTTGCCCTATATGAAAGAATTACTCCCAAAAAAATTCAAAAATAAAATGATTTTCCTTGGTGTGCAATTTTGAGAATTTTTGTGACATTTTTGGGATAATTATTTGTATTTGTCTGTGCATGTTTATTTTTTAAATTAATAAAAAATACAAAAATATGTCGCATTTTGCATGTAGGATTTAATTATACAATTGTTAGTAATTAAGTTTGTTTTACAAAAATTGAAAATTACAAAAATAGGCATCTTTTGCATTTTTAGCATTTAATGTCCAATTGTACAATTTTATGCTTAATTATTACTTAATTGTGCGTTAATTGTTATTGGGAGTTAATTTGCACTTTTATAACTTAATTTAGTTCTTAATAATAATTTAAGGATTTTTAGAATTTAATTTTAGAAAAATAAAAGAAGAAAAGAGAGCAAGAATACAAAAAATCGGAATTGGGCCTCTTCTTCAATTTCAAACCACAGGCCCAAAAAATTGCCCAACCTTTCCCATGACCCGGTCCATTTCAAACCGGGTCGACCCGGTCCGCCCCATAACCCCAATACCTAACCCCTCTTCATTTTTTCATTTTTCTCCCAAACAAAACAAAACAAAGAAAACCCTAAACACTAAGACATCCGCCCCCCTCTCTTCTTCTCCAAAGTCCAAAACACACACAACCATGGTTGCCTCCCCCGCGACTGCCTTCGAACCAGTACCTCCTCCTCGTTGCTTCACCATTGTCCGTCGACCTCACATGTGTGCCTGTACTGAAACCTCCTCGCCATTCTTCAGCTCCCTCGTCACCATGGACAACTACGCAGTTGCTGCCTCGCCATGCTTCAGCTCCCTCGTCGCCTTCTGCTTCTGCTTCCCGCTGCTTCATCTTCTCGTCGCAAACGACAACCAGTCCTAGCGCTGCCCCTGCTGCTTCATCTTCTACATCCAAACCCAGCAACATGAACGACCACTGCCTCGTCGCCTTTGCTCCAAAGCCAAGCGGCTTCTGCTGCTCCTGTTACATCCAGCATGGTCGAGCAGTTGGTTCGAAACCAAACCCCATCGTTGCTGCTTCACATTTGTGTTCGTCGTTTTCAGTACAGTCCGAAAAACGAGACTCAACCATCTCATTTGTTCGAGCTTTGGTCGAGGTTTGTCGAAACAGTCCACACATAGTTCAGGTTCGTCGCTGGTCAGTTGTTGTTCGTCGTTTTGATCCGGTTAGTGGGTTTTGAGTTTCACTTTTGTCCGTGCTTTGTTTTGATATTCTCGAATCTAAAATCGGTAAATGTTTGATTTTTGTTTTGTTCGTGTGTTTTGTTAATTTTTCAGTTTGTTCATGTGAAATTGTTAGTTTAATGTTTGTTAGATTCAAATTGAAATTTAATTAATTATTTCTTCAGTTTGTTTCATGTGTTGTTATGTATTTTTTCAGAAATTGTTAATGTTGTTAGATTCAAGTTTAAATTCATAATTGTTTCTTCTTCGGTTTTGTTTTTATTTTTCTAAAAGAATTTAGTTGTAATAAGGAAATATGTTGGTTTAATCATTTGAATCTGTCATGTTTTGTTGTTTAAAATAGATTTAATTCATGTTCATCTTTGTTTGAAGTTCATTTTTAATCCAGTGATTTAATGTGAGTTTATGTTTTGGTTTTTTGATTTAGTTTGAACCATGTATTGTGTTGTTAATATTGTTGTTTCCTTGCTCATCCATTTTTGGTCTAAGTTAACCAGGATTGGTTCCCAATATGGTTAAGTTATTCACATTAATTTGATGTTGTTCATCTGTGTTCATATGATTTGTTGTTGAAATTATTTAGAAATTGGTCATATTGGCATATATTTTGGTTGAGATTGATTAGGTGAATTGGTTATAGCTGATGGGGTAGTTTGGTAAATTGCAGTACGTTCAGGGGTAAAATGGTAATTGCAATAAGGTCGGAGGGGTAGTTTGGGAATTGAACATTTTGAATAATTCTTTATGTTAAGCATGGGGGACAAAATGTAATGGGGTGGGGTTTGATATAATTATTTTATATAATGGGGGACAAGACATAAATTAGTGGGAGAATATTGTAATTGTTTATGTTAGGCATGGGGGACAAAATGTAATGGGTTGGGATTGATATATTTATTTAATGTAGTGGGGGACAAAGCATGTAGGCATGGGGGAAAAAGGTTTAAAATAAAGAAAACATTGATTAGTGGGGACAAAGCATGCCATTGGGGGAATATTTTGGGTTAGAGGTTCAAGACAAGAGTCTTGCTATAAATAAGAGTCATTCTTGACATAAGGGGAAAGGATTTATTTTTTAGGAGGATTATTTTCTAGAGAGATTTTTTGGGGAGAACATTTTGAGAGAGAAATATATTCTGAAAATCTGAAGAGAGTGTGATAGAGTTTAAAAAGAGAAAACAAAAACAAAGTGAGAAACGAGTTTAGTTTCGGGTTTTAATACACGCGTGGGTTGTTGCTGTTTAGTTTGTTTACAAACTTTTGGGTTTGTTCTATCGAGTTGTTCGGTTTTTCTTCAAAGTTTTCTGGGCCTTGAATCTGGTTTGAATTACTGCTGCTGGATTGTTGTTGCGTTGTTGTGTTATTACTGCTGCTGACTCCTCATTCTTTTCTTCTTGTACTGCCATTTCCAGGTACACATTTGTACACTCTCGGCTTGAAGCGAAATGAAATATTAATCAGGCTTTGTTCCTGTTGAATTTCTCCTGTTTAGATTTGTGTTTGAATAGGATTTTCCTTTCTTTGTATAAAAATGTAGTTGATTGATTAATGAGTAATGGGGTTGCATATGTATAACTTCTTCATCTAATAATGTTAGTTTAAATTAATCAAAGAATAGTTAATCTGTTTTGATATTATTTTGCATCAATCTCATGTTCCAGTGTTATTAAATAATAGAATATAGAACGAAAGCAATCTCTCTCTGTACAAACTCTATTGCAATTTTCCATTTGCATTAGCCGTAAACTAATAACTAATAAGTTACGTCTTTTTTAGCATGTAATTAATCGGGAGATTTTCTTTTATTTTAGAGACGAACTTAATAGAAAAATGTAGTCACTGTAGGTTTATCCTTTTAAATAAAAATGAGACGAGCCTCGCCAAATAAAACGCACAGATTGCGGGGCCCTCACAAAAATGTACGTGTTAATTACTTAGAACTCGGGATAGGCCGCTTAGCGAACTCCACAGCCTTACCCAAAATAATAATACGCTAATCGTTTTAGGTGCTCATTTTAATAAATCTTACCTTCTTAAACTCGGGTGCACATTTATGTGACCCAAATCCAAATCTCAACGGAGTCGAAATGCGGCTCTAATCACGGGTACATTTATTGTGACGTGGTTCGAGATGTGTGTCCATGACGTTGCAAATTCCTTTCAAAAAATAAGAATGAGATGAGCCTCGCCGAACAAAAATACAAAAATTGCGGGGACCTCAGTAAATATTTGCTTTAAAATTGCTTAGACTTCGGGATGGACCGTTTAGTAAAATTCCACGGCCCTACCCAAAGTGAATGATACGCTAGTCACTTTAGGCGCGTATTTAATAATGTTATCTTCCTAAACTTGGGTGCACATTTATGTGACCCAAATCCCAATCTCAACAGAGTTAAAATGTGGCTCAAATCACGTGTACACTGGTTGTGACGTGGTTCGAGATGCGTTTTCACGACGTTGCAATTCTTGTATAAAATAATAATAAGAATAATGATAAAAGCGGTTAAAAGTTAAATTTTGCACATAGGTTCAACATGTATTAAATCAGATAATCAAGCCAAATATGACAGTTGAGCGACCGTGCTAGAACCACGGAACTCGGGAATGCCTAACACCTTCTCCCGGGTTAACAGAATTCCTTATCCGGATTTCTGGTTCGCAGACTGTAATATGGAGTCATTCTTTTCCTCGATTCGGGATTAAATTGGTGACTTGGGACACCTTAAATCTCCCAAGTGGCGACTCTGAAATAAATAAACAAATCCCGTTTCGATTGTCCTTTAATTGGAAAAAACTCCCTACGCTCCACGCGGGGGCGGAAAAAGGATGTGTGACAGTATCTCTGCTTGGCGTATTTGTCTTATGATGACGTTTATTAACTTTAAACAAAGAATATGGTGCAAAATATTCAAATTCGTTTTTTGGTCTTTCAAAAGGCTTTGAACCACTAGAACTAGAACTTTCATCCAAATTTATAATTTTTTACAAAGTTTTTCATCAGTAATTTCTTTTAAAAGTTCTATTACATTGTCAGATGTAATAGTTTTTATATTCAAATCTTGAAATTGTGATTGCAATTTATAAAACTCATCATCATCGCAAGTGCAAATATCACCTTTACAAGCGGTGCAAGTATTATCCAAATCTTTACTACTTTCAGATAAATCTATCAGATCAATCTCAGCTTCGGACTCAATCTGAGAACAAGTATAATTAGAATTTGATCCGGAAGTGTATAACAAGTTATAAACTTTGTCACGTAACCCATCGTCTAGTTCTAAGGCCTATAGCTTTTGAATCTTGCAATTTGGAGCGATATGCCGAAATTTTCCACACTTATAACACTTAATATCAGCAAGATCTCTCTTTGATCTATTCTTCGTAAATCGAGTAGATTTGCGATGTGCTTTTCTAGTATCACACTCTTCCTTAAATCTATATCTAGACCTCTCTTTCTTATACGGGCTATCAGGGTTAGGATACCTATGATATCTGTTTTTCTTCTTCTTACTTTGAGTAGAGGTTCCGGGTAAACCGAACTAGGTACAGAAGTCACCTAATTGGGATTTCTCTTTAAGTTTATCAATCTTAAGCTGTCTAGAAAGCTTCAGATCATTACACAAGTTTAATCCTTCTTGTATACACACTCCTATAAGTTTACCATAGGTATAATTTCCATACGGAATTTCACCATAACTACCTCTTAACGCTTTTCTTACTCTTTCAGCGAATAAGGAGGGAAGGTCGTCTATAAACTTAGCTTTCTAATGTTCATACTTATTTTCGGGTAGATCCATAACCCTACTCATAAAAGTATCTTTGTACCATCTAAATTCACTAAGGGTCCTACATCTAAGCCCATTTAGTAAAGTACGGACGGTCTCATGCTGATTGGTAAATCTACCGTTAAAATGTTCTAGAATTGTAAGGATAAGGGTATAAACAGCATCTTCTCTACCTTTAACTAGAGACATGCCTATATTATCAACCCCTTCGTCAACGGCGGTAGCATTAATAACTAAAGCCTTTTCTTCAACGGATAAATAATTATCCCACCAGCCACGAAGTTGGCCAGTAAAGCCTGCAATAATCATTTTGCAAATAGTTCTATCTGTGTTCTTAACACTTTTATAGATAGTTGAGTACATAAGCATTCTATGTACAAGAATAGTTAACTGTCTATCAGTTAAGCCATCAAGATTCCATTCATAAATTTCGGAACCGCTATAAGACGTATTAGTCTGATTCCAATCGCGTTCCTCTATTAACACATCTTGAGGAGTAGGACGGGAATAATAGTAAGTTTACATCCGGGGTTTGTCGGCATACTTACTATTGGGTTTAATTAAACCCTTGAGCTTATTAAGCTCTGACCACGTTTCAGTTTTATAATCAGAAACAGTCTCAATTTTATCAGCAAAATTTTTTGATAAATCAATTGGTCTAATATTTAAACCAGAAAGTTTCTTATCAAGAAGGTCTGCTAAGTCATCAAGATATTTGAATTTAAAATCTTGAACCTCAGGAGGCCTTTGAACGTGAGTAAGAACTGCTTGATCAACCGGTTTGATTCCCGAAGTGGAGGCAATATCGGTTGGTCCTTTGTTAGTACTCATCTTCTTTATTAAAGCAATCTAATCATCCAATTTTTTATCAAGAGAACCGATATGTTCTCCTAAATCTTTTACATATAAACCCAAATAATTATTTTGAGAAATCAATTTATTAATTTCTGCAATACTAACAGCTGCAACATTATCGTCAACAAATTTTCGAAAAGCAGTGTAGGTAATACCAGTATTATTAGGTAAAATAAAGGGGCTTGAGGAGGGTAAATGGCTTTAGTAATATTACCACTCTCATCTTTATAAGATCTTTCTAACACCTTTATATAAAGAGGCAAATAAGTTGTTATAAACCAAGGAACAAAATACATAATTTGATTATGCAAAGCACAATTTTCGTAAAATTCTTGAGAAATACTATTTAAATCTTCTTTGTTATAAGCATAAAAAAAACAAGTTTTAAACTGGCTCCATTTATCACTAAAAAATTCTTTTTGAATATATTTTCTTGCTCGTGAACCTGGGCTAAAATCAATTTGGTGTGGAATCATTAAGTATTATTGGGGTCGAAATCCTTTTCGAATACAGAAGGAATATCCTTATCCGAAACATTATCATTATCCTGAACAATATTTGTTTGAGGGTTAATTTTAACCCTTTCAACAGGCTTATCACTAAATATAGTGTGTAATGAGGTTGCGCGCTTGCGAGCTGGACCATTGACTAGTTCAACAGGAGAAATATGTTGAATAGCGGGTAAAAGTCTATGACTAGAAAATGAGCGTCTATTATAAATAGTAGAGTTATCATCAAATTGAATACAAATCCTACCGTCCGGGTTTTGAGTAACATGCAAACAATCAGTATTTGACAAGTCATTAGTAATCTGTCTTGGGGATATAACCGAATTTAAAGTCCAAGTAGTTGGAAAACTAATGTCTTCCCACCTAATAGGTCTCCTTGTGGTGACCTTGGACCTTGTAAAATTGGTTTCTACTAATATGGTCTGATCCGATGTATCATTTAACTTACATCGAGGATTTAGAGTAGACAATAATTTGAAATATACCCTATAAGATAAACATATAAGTTTAGAACCAGGCGCATAATTATAATCATGTGTTTTCACATTTAAAGTCAAGGCATCAAAAATATTAACATCAGAAAGAGATAGTTGCAAATTGGGTTGAGTATTAAAATATATTGGACCATAGGCCACAGTAGATTCAATCGAACCCATCAGACTGTCTGAAATTCAGATTTCTAGCATCTCTAAGAGCTGCTAAAAAGGTCTCTAGTAATCCTTTAAGGGTTAAAGGTTTAAACGCAATTTGAACCATACCAATATGCAAGTAATGATAATGATATTTATATAAGTCAATATCGTGGTTGTTTAACAAACGAATAGTCTGTTCAGAAAAATTTAACGCCAAAGACTGTTCAGTCGTTTTTATCAATTGTTTTGAAGAAAGTTTATCAAACCAACCATAATCATAAATGGTTTTATAGAAATTTTAGGAATCGTCCATTTATTTAACAAATCAAGGTTTTGAGGTATATCTACCTCTTCAAGTCTAGTACTTTTAGTACTTGTTTATCCTAGATCCATTCTAAAAGCTTCATATCTATGTTGAATATTTTAGATCTATTACATATACACCATAAAAATTCCTAGGCTCTGATACCATTTTCACCAGGATCAGGGTAGGCGGGCGGTAGTCCGCACGGCCACTCTTTCAAAATATAAAGGAATTTTAATATAGTTTCTTGGCTTGATTCCAAGATTGTGGTACAATCGACTCTGGTACTACTCTTATTGGCTTTGCCTTAGTGGCTACGTCTAGCCAGCTATGACATTAAAGCCCGCTGAAGTTGTCAAAAGGGCTATCCCTTTCACAGTTGGAATTGCTAGACACATGGGCTCAATAAGAGTATGTATCGGACCTAGACAGGCCCCTTGCTTGGGTAAAAGGATAGATCCTTCCATACAGCCATTAAAACTATACTAAAATTTCCGTATATTTCAAATCTTTACTGGTCGTGCGGACTACCGCCAACCTTCAAAGGTACTGAAACAGCTAGATCTGGATGGCCGTGCGGACTACCGCCACATTTTCACCAGGATCAGGGTAGGCGGACGGTGTAAATGGTATCGGAACATATAGATATATATATATATATATATATATATATAGCTTATATACTATATACTATACTATATAGTTGTAATTAACTTATAGATTGACATTACACTAAGTATTAGTGCATTAGCTAATATTATATCGAATATAACTTTTATATATATATATATATATATATATATATATATATATATATATATATATATATATATATATATAAATACATAATTTTAAATTGAAATAAGATTTTTTTATAACTTATAATATTTAAAAACCAAAATAGAAAAAAAAGTTATTTAATTTTTTTAGAAATAGCGACCAACGTTGGTCGCTATTTTGGTTAAATAGTCAAAACTTAATTAGCTACAAAAATAGCGACCAACGTTGGTCGCTTTGTTGTAAATGTCGACTCAAAAACGGGTTTCCCCCGCTCATTCTCTTATTTTGTTCCCAAAATTCTCTCTCAATACATTCCCCTCCACTTCTCTATTTCCCTCACACAAATCAATCCCCCCACCCTACGCCACCACTATGACCGCCTGAGCCACTGCCGGAGCTGCCGCTGCCACCGCTACCGCTACCCTACCGGTCGTTTTGAGCTTTTGCACTTTAACCTCCAGTTCTCGGGCATGACTTGCCCCATTTGGTGTATTATGACTTATGTAAATATTTGGTTTTAATTTTCAGGGTAATCAGCATGAAATTTGGAAGAACAATCCTCAGTTTGAAACTTAAAATTTGAAAGGTTTGACCATGTTGTGACTTGTTTGTATATGATCTCGGATCGGGATTTTTATGATTTGGTTAGCTTCGTTAGGAGATTTGGGACTTAGGAGCGTGATCGGAATGCATTTTGGAAGTTCGTGGAAGGTTTAGGCTTGAATTGGCAAAACTGAGATTTCGGCGTTTTCCGGTTGGTATGTGAGATTTTGATATAGAGGTCGGAATGAAATTCCGGAAGTTACAGTATTTCCATTGTGTCATTTGGGATGTGTAAAATTTTAGGTCATTCGGACGAGATTTGATAGACTTTTTGATCGAAAGCATAATTTAAGAGTTCTTGGAGTTCTTAGGCTTGAATCCTATGTTAAAGTGGTGATTTGATGTTGTTGTGAGCGTTCTGAAGTTTTGAAAAAGTTTGAACGATGTCATGGGATGTGTTGGTACAATTGGTTTGAAGTTACGGGGGGTTCCGAGTAGGTTCCGGGATGTTTTAGGCCGAAAATCATAGCTGTAGCAGGTCCAGAAGGGTTACAGGCCTCGAAACCCACCAGCGCGGTCCGCACAAAATGAAATGCGGCTGCGGTAGGTGTTGTGCGGACCGCACAAAATGCAGTGCGGCCGCGGTGAGGAACATTTCACTGGTCCTACTTCAGAAGCTCATATTTGTTTATCTACAAGGAATTTTGTGATGATTTAAAAACAAAAATTGTAGCCCTTCGTGTCTAGTTTTCGGAAAAGTAAAGATATTACAATTTGGACATCTGTATCGAACGTTATGGCGAAAATACTAAAGCCTATCACTGTAGATAAAAACCTGTGCAGCCGCAGTCATTTTTGTGCGGACCGCGGTCGTTTTTGTGCGGTCCGCAGAGGTGGAAATCTGTGGGCTACTCTATATATACTAGGTTTTGGGTTTTATTTAATATTTTGACCTAGAGAGCTCGGATTTTGGCGATCTTTCAAAGGTTTTTCAAGAAATTCATCAGGGTAAGTGATTCTAACTCAGATTTGGTTAGAACACATGAATCTATCATTTAATCGTGAGTTGGGATGGAATTTGGGAAGAAAAGTTGTGGAATCTTCCAAAAATATAAATGATGATTTGAAGGACCAATTGGAATCAGAATTGGATAATTTTGGTATGGTTACACTCGTGAGGGTATGAGGATTCTGAAAATATAAATTTTACTTGATTCTGAGACGTGGGCCCGGGGCTCGGGTTTTGGTAAATTCGGGAATCGTGCCCTTTGTTGGTTGTTTTTGCTTGGGCTTTGTTTCCTTAGCATATTATGACGTATTCGTTCTGATTTTGGATAGATTCGATGCGCGTGGAGGCCGATTTGAGGAGCAAAGGCGTCGCGGGCTAGAGTTTGGACCGGATCGAGGTAAGTAATGATTGTAAATACTGTCTTGAGGGTTTGAAACCCCGGATTACACATCATGGTGTTAGTTTGAGGTGACGGACACGCTAGATGATGAGCGTGGAGTGGTGTACCATTGGGGATTGTGACTTGTCCATCCCGTACGACTGTTAAGTCACGTATTTGATTTGAAATCTTATGATATTCCATGTTTTAGAGATTTATATTATATTTTGGGTTGTATGCCATGTTTGGGGCCTTGTGCCGACCTGCTGAGACCCTTAGGGGCACTTTCACTATTTTTCCTCACTCTATTTGTTTTGAAAGCATGTCCTCAATCATGGTTTACCTGTTTATTGTTTAAATCCAATTTTATCACTTTATTTCTTAAAAATATGAAAACTGTTTGGGCTGTGCTCCTTGTTTTACTGATGGTCCGAGTGATCGTGATTTGATGACTAAGATAGACCGAGGGTCTGATTGTGAGGTTGATGACTGAGAGTCTGATTGTGAGGTTAATGACTAAAAGAGGCCGAGAGCCTGGTTGTGAGGATTATATTTCTATGGATCGGGCTGCACGCCATAGCAACATATATATATATATATATATATATATATATATATATATATATATATATATATATATATATATATATATATATATATATATATATATATATATGGATCGGGCTGCACGATGGCTTGATATTGCGCTTGGGCCGTAAGGGGCCCCTCCAGGAGTCTGCACACCCCCAGTGAGCATCGTCGACGAGATATATGGATCGGGCTGCACGCCACAACGATATATGGATCGGGCTGCATGCCGCAGCGGTGCTGGTACTGTTCTATTGAGCGTGAGTATTGAGTGTAAGTACTGATTGGTAAGAGTTGAGTCACGAGTGACTGAGAGGCTAGCCCGAGGGGCGATAGATATATATACATGCACCTGAGTAATGCTTTGCCTAAGAGGCCTGTTTATGAACTTATTGATTTTTACTCTTCTTTAAGTGAGTTTCAATCGAATATGTTGATTTATTGACTGCTTTCACTTATCTTTATACCGACCCTCTGTCGAAAACATTGAATAAATGTTTCTAAACAACTTTTATTTAAGCTGGGGCTTATGAGATGTTCAGAACTTAACCACTGATTTGGCTTTTGATATTTCTACTGAGATTTTCTTGTTATGAGGTATTTATGACTCCTGTTTTGCCCGAGGGGCCAATTATGGTTTTCGTCTCCTTTATTAAAAAATGGTATTGAACCCCTACTGAAACCGTTAGAAGGTATTTTTAAATGATTTTTACCAAAAGTTGGATTTTAAACGAGACGATTGACTCGTACTTTGATTTGAAAGCCTGTTATACTTATTGAGTTTAACATAAATGTGGATTCATTGTTTCCTACTGCTCAGTCTTTATTTACTCTTATTACTTACTGGGTTGGAGTACTCACATTACTCTCTGCACCTCGTGTGCAGATTCAGGTATTTTGGAACCCGGTAGCGGGTGTTGGATGCTCAGACGCGGAGTCATCAGGGTTAGCAAGGTGGCTGCACGACGTTCGCAGCACTGCTTCCTTCCTTTCATTTCATTTCTGTACTTAGTACATTTTGACTGTTTTTGTAGTATTCAGACCTTGGTAGATGCTCACGGCTAGTGACACCCCGTTATCGGGCTTGTATGTTATTTCCGCACTGTTCATTCAGACTTATGTTATGAGATATTGTTTAATTAAAGGCTTAAAAATGACTCTTAATGATTAAGGGGTTAATATGGGTGTTGTGTCGGCTGACCTTGTCTTCACGAGAGGCGCCATCACAACCAGGCCGGTTTGGGGTTGTGATAAGTCGGTATTAGAGCCTAGGTTACATAGGTCTCACGAGTCATGAGCAGGGTTAGTAGAGTCTCGTGGATCGGTACGGAGACGTCTGTATTTATCCTCGAGAGGCTGCAGAACCTTCAGGAAAAACTTCACATTCTTGAATTCTTATCGTGCGTCCTTGATCCAGCTTGAAATGTAACACTTTGAATTCCTTCCGCGCGTTCGTATGCACGCACGAGCGCTCAGTATCAGATTTGCATTGATGGTTGGTGGTTCCCTGATCAAGGGACGAGATGTGATCTCTTTGAGTTGATGTTGGGCCAGTCTGTAGGACTCGAGGCCGAATTTTTACCTATAGTTTGAGCACCAAGGTGCTGATTGTGTGCGCACGTGTTTTTGAACTTATATATTCAATAGTGCCCCTATTAGTAGAAGTGATGGTTGGATGGCTCTGTGATGAGTATGTTATGACTGCGAGATGTATCCGTATGAATATGAAGCGACGAGAAGGGTCTGCTGGAGGATAGAATAACTATTAGGTGCTTGGATTCCATCTTGATTTGAGGTATAGCCCCGAGTTATGGGTGTGTGAAGAATCTTTTCGTGTTTCCCAGTTGTGAGTAAAGTAAATTTCATGTTTCGGTATGAGTTCAAACTCAGGAAGACTAAGTGACTACGTAATGTTTGTGACGGTGGAAGATATACAGAAATGATAATTGAAGGCAAAACAGGTGGGCTATCTCCTGCGAAGTGTTCTGAGGTTGTGTGATCCTTATGTGACTGTTAGAAGATCTTATGTACAAGTGAAATATAAGTGTGAAAATTTGAATTTTGGGTTGCTTAAGAGAGTAGGCTTAGCTGTTGCGAGAGTGAATGCGAGATTTGCAGAAGATTTAAAGTACTGGATGATATGTGTTCTCACAAGCTTACAAAGGATTTGAGTTTACTCTCACTATGGTATTAAGGCATCAATAGAGTATATACGTTATGAGTTATTAAATGTGTGTTGATCTATGGCTTCAAGCCAAGTGGGGGAGTCTGCCATTGATTAGTTGACTGCACGGTTATGTGCTATGTCGGTTCCAATTTGAGGCATTCAGGTGAATCAGTTATGGCCTGTGGAGATTGAGACCGAGGATGGCTCGAGTAAAGGAAAATTCTTAACAAAGGTTATAGTATGTTTCATAGGTGTGTGAGATTCTTGGCATGTCTTGAGTCATTGTTAGAAAAGGATGCTCGGTGCATAGAGCAGGAAGTTGCTTGGTTGTAATGGAATGATGTCACACTCTACGGTGTCGGAGTGCTAGTGAGGTACGGGTGGTTCTGTTTGTTTGATCAGGCTGATTGCAATTTGAATAGAGTGAATGACTCTCGAGAATGGTTCTAATGTATTCAAGATTCTACATGTAACAATTGGGCATTTTAAAGTGTATGTGTGGTTAGAAACTGAGTTTTCATGGGAAGATGTCAAGACTTGTGGTATTTTCTATATTAATTATGGGATTCCATGTATCAGTATCAGGAAGGTAAAGATAACGGAGGTAGATTCGCAGGAAGTTCTTCAGAGTAAAGTATTTTGTATGTGGTGCTTTTGGGAATATTTAAGAGAGTATTCAGCGGCTTATGAGCCTTAGACAGTGTGATGTTATGCTTGGGTCAACTACAATATTGAAATAATTGAAACAAAAACTAGAAATAACAAAGATTCAAGGTTATAATTCAAACCTAGTTTTTTTTAGGTGGAGAAGGAGAGAAAGGTGTCACGACCCCAAACCGACCCGGTCGTGATAGCGCCTATCGTGAAGACAAGGCCAGCCGACACAATACCCATATTAACCCCTTAATCATTAAGAGTCATTTTAAGCCTTTAATTAAACAATATCTCATAACATAAGTCTGAATGAACAGTGCGAAAATAACATACAAGCCCGACATCGGGGTGTCACTAGCCATGAGCATCTACCAAGGTCTGAATACTACAAAAATAGTCAAAATGTACTAAGTACATAAATGAAATGAGAGGAAGGAAGCAGTGCTGTGAACGTTGTGCAGCCACCTTGCTAACCCTAATGACTCCGCGTCTGAGCATCCAACACCCGTTACCGGGTTCCGAAATACCTGAATCTGCACACGAGGTGCAGGGAGTAATGTGAGTACTCCAACCCAGTAAGTAATAAGAGTAAATAAAGACTGAGCAGTAGGAAACAATGAATCCACATTTATGTTAAACTCAATAAGTACAACAGGCTTTCAAATCAAAGTACGAGTCAATCGTCTCGTTTAAAATCCAACTTTTGGTAAAAATCATTTAAAAATACCTTCCAACAGTTTCAGTAGGGGTTCAATACCATTTTTTAGTAAAGGAGATGAAAACAATAATTGGCCCCTCGGGCAAAACAGGAGTCATAAATACCTCATAACAAGAAAATCTCAGTAGAAATATCAAAAGCCAAATCAGTGGTTAAGTTCTGAACATCTCATAAGCCCCAGCTTAAATGAAAGTTGTTTAGAAACATTTATTCAATGTTTTCGACAGAGGCTCGGTATAAAGATGAGTGAAAGCAGTCAATAAATCAACATATTCGATAGAAACTTACTTAAAGAGGAGTAAAAATCAATAAGTTCATAAACAGGCCTCTCAGGCAAAGCATCACTCAGGTGCATGTATATATATTTGTCGCCCTTCGGGCTAGCCTCTCAGTCACTCGTGACTCAACTCTAACCAGTCAGTACTTACACTCAGCACTCACGCTCAATAGGTACCACATAGTAACCGCTGCGGCGCGCAGCCCAATCCATATATCGCTGCGGCGTGCAACCCGATCCATATATATATATATATATTGCTATGGCGTGCAGCCCGATCCATAGAAATATAATCCTCACAACCAGGCTCTCGGCCTCTCTTAGTCATTAACCTCACAATCAAACTCTCAGTCATCAACCTCACAATCAGACCATCGGTCTATCTTAGTCATCAAATCACGATCACTCGGACCATCAGTAAAACAGGGAACACAGCCCAAACAATTTTCATATTTTTAAGAAATAAAGTGATAAAACCACATTTAAACAATAAACAGGTAAAACATGACTGAGGACATGCTTTCAAAACAAATAGAGTGAGGAAAAATAGTGAAAGTGCCCCTAAGGGTCTCAGCAGGTCGGCAAGGCCCCAAACATGGCATACAACCCAAAATATAATATAAATCCCTAAAACATGGAATATCATAAGATTTCAAATCAAATACGCGACTTAACAGTCGTACGGGATGGACCAAGTCACAATCCCCAATGGTACACCACTCCACGCTCGTCATCTAGCGTGTGCGTCACCTCAAAATAATACAATGATGTGTAATCCGGGGTTTCAAACCCTCAAGACAGTATTTACAATCATTACTTACCTCGATCCGGGCCAAACTCTATCCCGCGACGCCTTTGCTCCTCAAATCGGCCTCCACGCGCATCGAATCTATCCAAAATCAGAACGAATACATCATAATATGCTAAGTAAACAAAGCCCAAGCGAAAACAACCAACAAAGGGCACGATTCCCGAATTTACCAAAACCCGTGCCCCGGTCCCACATCTCGGAATTGGGTAAAATGTATATTTTCAGAATCCTCATACCCTCACGAGTCTAACCATACCAAAATTATCCAATTCCGGTACCAATTGGTCCTTCAAATCATCATTTATATTTTTGGAAGATTCCACAACTTTTCTTCCCAAATTCCATCCCAACTCACGAATTAAATGATGAATTCAATGATAGATTCATGTGTTCTAGCCAAATCTGAGTTAGAATCACTTACCCCGATAAATTTCTTTGTAAAACATTCGAAAGATCCGTAAAATTCGAGCTCTCTAGGTCAAAATATTAAATAAAACCCAAAACCTCGTATTTATAGAGTACCCCACAGATTTCCACCTCTGCGGACTACACAAAAACGATTGCGGTCCGCACAAAAATGACTGCGATCGCACAAGTTTTCATCTGCAGTGACAGGCTTTAGTATTTTGGCCATAACTTTCGCTATAGATGTCCAAATTGCAATATCTTTACCTTTCTGGAAACTAGACACGAAGCGCTACAATTTCACTTTTGAATTATCTCAAAATTCTTTATAGATCAAAAGATATGAGCTTCCGAAGTAGGACTAGTGAAATGTTCCCCACCGCGGCAGCACTGCATTTTGTGCGGTCCGCACAACACCTTCCGCGGCTGCACTTCATTTTGTGCGGATCGCGCTGGTGGGTTTCGAGGCCTGCAACCCTTCTGGACCTGCTACAGCTATGATTTTCGGCCTAAAACATCCCAGAACCTACCCGAAACTTCAAACCGTACCAACACATCCCATGACATCGTTCAAACTTGTTCAAAACTTCGGAACGCTCACAACAACATCAAATCACTAATTTAACACAAGATTCAAGCCTAATAACTCTTAAATTATGCTTTCGATCAAAAAATCTATCAAATCTCGTCGGAATGACCTAAAATTTTGCACACACATCCCAAATGATACAACGGAAATACTGCAACTTCCGGAATTTCATTTCGACCTCTATATTAAAATCTCACCTACCAACCGGAAAACGTCGAAATCTCAATTTCGCTAATTCAAGCCTAAACCTTCCACGGACTTCCAAAATGCATTCTGATCACGCTCCTAAGTCCCAAATCACCTAACGGAGCTAACCAAACCATAAAAATCCCGATCCGAGATCATATACAAACAAGTTAAATCTTGGTTAAACCTTTCAAATTTTAAGTTTCAAACTGAGGACTGTTCTTCCAAATTTCATGCAGATTACCCTGAAAATCAAAACCAACGATTTACATAAGTCAAAATAAACCATACGGGGCAAGTCATGCCCGAGAACTGGCGGTCAAAGTGCAAAAGCTCAAAACGGGCCGAGCCTCGACTAAACATGTAAGTTTTTTACTTTTCATTAAGTATTTTGATATACTTTTGTATAAATTTTGAAATACTAATTCAATATAATTTTTCTTATAGGTTCGCTTCATAGCTGACGAGGAGGAATTCATCTGCAGTCAACCACCTAATGAATTGGGCGAGGCAATCCAACTTTCAGACAAGGATGCTGAAAGAACACTCCTTGAGTACTTTATATACTTTGAACTAGACAATAGAACCAGTTTTCGACTGGGCTTGTAATAAGTGTTAACTTAGTTTTGTTAGCTTAATGCGTTAGTTGTATTGAACTTTAACTTTATTTGTTTTAATGTTGTTGTTGTTGTTGTGTTGTTGTTGTTGGTGCTTGTAATAGGGAATTTGGTATGCTGGCAGGTGGTATAACTGCCAAAACAGGCAGTTTCTGCCAAAATTATTACCAGAAAAGCGGCCAACTTTGGTCGCTTGTTGGTCGCTTTTCTTATTCAAAAAAATATTTCCTGTGCAATAGCGACTAACGTTGGTCGCTAATTAACCCAGATTTCTTAAAAAGCGACTAACTTTGGTTTCTATTCTATTAAAAGAAATAATTTCTGGAAAATATGTTTAAAAAATAATTAAATTCTTGCAATTAGCGCCCAATTTTGGTCGATTATGTTTAAAAAAAATTAAAAAAATTAAAAAGAGCGACCAACTTTGGTCGCTATTTTTCATATTTTAAAATATAACATTTGGTTTACAGACTAAAGTTGGTCGCTATATTTTGATTAATAATAAATAAATAAATAACGTAATTTAAATATAGAGAGCAACTTTGGTCGCTAAATTTATATTATTAAAATACTAAAGCGACCAAAGTTGGTCTCTATATTTAAAACCCGGAATATTTGGTCCTTTTACCTTAGAGACCAAAGTTGGTCGCTAATCTAAGGTAAAACGACCAGCAAAATAGTGACCAAGCCAGTTTGGACGCTTTTTGGTCGCTTTTTGACCAGTAAGCAACCAACTTTAGTTGCTTTTTGTGGATTTCTAGTAGTGTTCGTATTGTCTATTGTTATAGCAACAGAGATCCTCGAGATCGGGTACCATCTCGAGGCTAGGTTTATACAGGGGTCTTTGATCCCTCGAACGTTTTACGACAGCGTCAATCGTATGACACGGCCATAAAATATATAATAGTTAATTTATCACTGCATTGTTCCAGTTCCTACTCAAATATATAATAGTTAAACCATCAAACATACAGTAGAAATTAGGAGTACATTACTAATACAATAGTTAAACCATCCTAATCCTAACATACAATAGAAATTAGGAGTACATTACTATATTAGGTAGCTATATACTCAAGAGCCTTATATACGATTTTGAAGATATTTCTAATCTAATACTATACTAAACTACAGTACTCCCTCCGTTCCAGTCTATGTGAACCTATTTTTTTTTGGCCCGTTCCAAAAAGAATGACCTCTTTCTAAATTTGGAAGCAATGTAGCTTAAACTTACAATTCTACCCTTAATGAGAAGCTTTTATAACCACAAAAATACTCTAGACCCCTTTTTAATTTGTTTAGGATCACAAATTCCAAAAGTCTTCATTTTTTTTTAAATTTCGTGCTCAGTCAAAAAGGTTCAAAAGTACTAAATAAGAGTAATATTTGCAGTCAACAAAGCATAAAGAGTAGTAATTAAAGTGGTCTATCGTGCCCACAGAAAGCACATTAGAGTGCTCAAGTGGTTCACCGTCCCCAACCCCACAAATAAAGAAAAAGTCGCACCAAGTACTCCAACCATTGGTCGATCCGTCCACTTTTATATTTTTATTTGGACTAGAAAGTTTGATCACTTTTTTAAATACTATAAATGGTCACAAAAAAAAATACAGGCACACACAATAGGAAAGGAGATGCTGCTGAACGAGTGAAGCCAATGACTCTCTCCGACAGGAATTTACTTCCGAATTCCTCATCCTTTTGACGTTCTCCGGCCACTTCTTCCGATCTTAGCTTGCTAACAATCTCCTTCACTATCTGCTCTATACATTCCGCTTCATTCCTACCAATATTAATGAATTATTTCCCATAATTCAACTCATCCACCAGTTGATAAATGACCTAAATTAATTAATTAAATTTGATTTGCTAGTATGAATTCAAAGAAAACAAATTTTTTCCATTAAAAACAAAAGGTTAAACAGTATATGCATGCATGACCCCTGCAAGATTAATTTTATGCACAGGCACAAATTATAAGATAGAGTAAACTTAATTCTTTCATTCAAAATGAATATTCATTTCTGAATCTCAACGTCAATTTCGAATCTCTCTAGAGAAACAAATAAGATCAACAACTTTTCTAATATGGATGATTGATCTGTAATGACCCTATATTATTATTATTTTTTTAATTACATGATTCCTCACATAGATGTAAATATAACATTGAATCCATTTGATTTCTAAAAGGAATTACAGTAATACTAACCCGTCATGTGTCTTTCGGAGATCAAAGCCTGATATATTTCCTGCTTCATCCAAAGCATCCCTCCATCTTTTCACCCTTTCTGATCTTCCAATCTCATCATCATTTTCACTATCATCAGCAAATGCCTCGGCCAAGCTGTTCCTTTGCCTTCGTACTTCTGATGGTTCCACGTCGTAGAATATCGGTATAACAATCTTCTTTAACAGTTTCCTGCAATCCATAATCTTTACAACTTCATCCAAACAATCTTTAGATAAAACAAAATTCTCGCAGAAGACAACAACTATAATCTGGGACTCTTCAATAGCTCTCGACGAATCCTTTGAAACCGATATTCCTCTATCTTGGTTCCGATCATCTTTGAAGGTGTAAATCCCTTCTTGTTTCAAAGCTCCATGCAAATGGCTGAGGAAGGTTTGGCCTATATTTCCCGTCTCGCTAAAACTCAAATACGCGGCATAACTGAGTTCTTGTGCCATTTTTTGTTGATCGATGGTGAAGGAATTGCCGGAAAATTAATGATTATTGTGCAGTTGGCCGGAGAGGAAGACTTAGCTTAGAATGTGTGTGCAGTACGTATTTTTCAAACTTCTAAGGAAGACTTGGGGTCAACTCATCTCAAGTCTTTTGTCTTCTTCAAATGACTTGGGGTTTGTTTAACTTTATATTCCAACACTAATTGTTCTTTTCTATTGTTGTATTTTACCACTTAAAGATAAGAAATTTACTTACAACAACTCCAATCCATTACACTATTTTTTACACACACAACAAAAATACTCCTTTTATATTTTTCTTTCTCTTCTATATTATATTATATTTTTTATAAAACAAATACATTCTTTTTTCTTTGCTATTTATCCCATATAATTCATATTTCTTTCTTATATAACCAGTTAGTATAAAATTATTTTATACCTTTAATTTTTAAATAAATATAAATTATAAGCAAATATTATACATTATACATATTAATGTATAATTCAAATAAAAATGAAATCATTGATAAGATATAATTAAATAAATATTACATTATGGTAATATTTAGTTTAATTTTACATAAATATTCAACTTACAAGACTAGTACGTTGCTCCCATAAATGCTCTGTTTACCGTGAAAATGGTAACAACAATTAAATTTGTGAATGAGATTCTAATTAAAAATACCTGATCTATTCTCGAGCTAGTTGTTAGAGCAGATGATGCTTAGAATGTGGAGTTTAATGATGAAATGCAAGCTAAAACGAGGCACTAATCAAACCAAGGGGCCTGTTGCCCGGATGCAGGATTGGTCAATGGGGGACCTCGGGGTCGATGTTCTGGTCGAGCTCGAGCTATCGGGGGCGATCGGGAATGGGATAACAATTAAGATATGATTAAATAAAGCTCTTTATGGCCAATACCGAGCGATAAGATGAAGAACAAGTAAGAGAACGATGAATATTAAAGTGGCCTCAGGCCAGTGAGAATGAGCAAATTAGAAAGAAGAGAGAGAGAGAGATGTATTATTGATCTTGTGGAGAAATGGAGCAACATCAATCCTCTATAAGGTAGTGTGAGTTCCCTTTATATAGGAGGGGAACCCGACTACTAGTACATGGGCATTAATTATAAAGTATGGAGATGGGACGGCTTGACGTGACGCCTCAGCATAGGCTCAGGATAGGCCGGCCCTGTCAGACTTAGCCGTGTGCCTTGGGAGCTTCCCCCTCTGTCCTGGCTTCGATCTCCGTCTTTCCTGAGTCGGGCCTCGATGAGCCCCGAGGGAGGGGGTTCGGTCGTGGCTCCACGCCCTCTTGGTCTCGAGGCATTCTTCCGAAATGTCTTGATAGCGAGAAATTAAGTCCTCTGATTTTCTCCGCATACAGATAGTCTCCGCGTTTCCCAGAATGAAGCGAAGGGAAATAATTCTGACGCTTGACTCCTCGAGCTTCTTACAGCGACGTCACACCAGTGATGCAACTTATGGCGCGAGCTTTGTGGCAACTGGGGCATTCCATGGATCTGTGTTTTTCGACTTCATTCGATGCACTGCCGATTCCCGTTCCCCAAGGTGAATGTACCGCCGTCGATTCGGTTTTTCAAGAATGCAGTAACTGCGTCTGCAGGTCAATCTTCCAAAGCCTCGATGACCGTATCATTACCCCCTATAAACGGGGGTGCATTGGTGTTGTTTTTCCTATCCTAGTGCTTTCGTTGGCTCATTTGCCCATCTTTTCTTACCATCTTCCTTTATCCTTGAAGATCATGCTTGGGGCTCATAGCCTCAAGACCGTTTGGCGGAGTTCCCTTAGATTTTGTTGTGACCTTTTGCCGGGGCTTCCCTTTGTCGAGCATGATTGTGCCACCTCGTTGCTGCTGTGGTCGTTGATATGTTTGTTGTGGCTGTTGCTGTTGGCTCGGGATGATGACATACGAATGTTGATTTTCCTTGTTCGTAGAAAGATCTTCAGATTATATACCGCTGCTCAAAAGGGGTCTCAGATTATACACCGCTGCTTACCTTTATACCCCGGCTCGACGTGGTGCTCTACCCCGAGCTGGGGGCTTGCACAGCTAGACGTTCCAAGAAGTGGATTCTAAGTAGCCGTGCAAGCGGGACCGAGGTTTGTTCGGTCCGCTGTCTCTCCGAGGTTCTCTTGGCCAGCGAGGGTCCTCGAGCTTCGGAGAGCTATGACGTTTTTTCATCCCTCCCTGCTACTCGCTTTATCCCTTGGGGATATCAGTATGGAAGGCTGGGATGAAGCTTTCGAGGATGTGCATCCGGAGGCAACTGTTGTAGGAGGTGGGCCTTCGAAGGTTGACTGGTCTTCGGGCTTTTACTTCGCGTGTGCATCCTTTTGTTTCTTCCTTTATGCGTAGGGATCCTCTGTAGGCTTTTGTAATTGTATGTAATGACCCCTCGAGGGCTGTTGTACATGGATCTTTATGAATATGAATATACCCCATTGACTTCTACTTTCGATTCTTGCCATGTAATCGCATGATCTCATGCCCTTCGAGGCCCTTTGAATGTCTTCCTTTACTGTTGACCACTGATATCTAACTCGGGCGCGAGCATTCTTTCCGATCCTCTACCGATCGACGTGACTTTTTTCTGAGCCCTTCGTCGTACCTCAGACCAAGCCTGAATAGATCTGATAGGTTCAGGCTGTTGGGCTCTCTGAGTTGTAAGGAAATAATATGCTGAGTTTCAGAGCTTTTCGAGAATGTTATCCTGAATGGAGGTCAGTTTTGGGTACCTGGGGGTCCCTTTTGATCTTGATGTAGATAGCTTTTTGAAGCGTATAGGATAGACTTCTGTTGAGGAGTTGCCTGTACTCAAGCGCTGCCTCGAGCCCTCGTGGAGCTTTCATGATCGGAGCTTCCCGTGCTCATTCCTCTTTTTAGAAAAGGGAACCATGAGACCGGGTACTGCCTTGAGTCAAGTGATGAAGTTGAACGCTTCCCAAAGTCCGACTTCTTTTTGGCGGGGATCCTCGAGGTAGAGTGATGCATCAAAATTGGAGATAATACGGCCGACTCCTTGAGTCCTGGCTTTTCATCGAAGGATGCTTCCGGGATCAGATATTACCCCATCAATTTGTATCGAGGCTATTGTCTTCCCAAGGCTAACTCTAGGTAGGCGAGTCATCGCTGCTTCTCACATCTTCGACTTTGGCATAGGGTTCTTCATTTCTTCAGGCGCAAAAAGCATTGGTGCACGTCCTTGCTCTTATCTGTTAGTTTTACCATAGTCATGGCAACTACTTCGGGGCCGGCCCGACAGGGAGTGGGGAGTGCTGCTCCAGGCGCTCAGAAACCGCGAGGTTTGCTCTGAAGACCGTGTCTTTGATAAGAGAGGGACATCTAGAGATGGTGATGAGATATTGTGGATGGAGCGAGGGGATAACGCTGCAGGTGATTTCCCCGGATGAGAGTATTACGGACTCCACTGATGGATTCTTGAGCGTATACCTATATCCTTTCCCATTTGGCCCCCTTGATAGGGTCGTGGTTGATTTTTGCTTGGAGTATCGGGTTACTTTGGCGCAGATACATCCATCGTTTTGGCGAGTGGTGCTGATGATGAGGTTCTTTGCGGAGAAGGCTGGGCTTGAATTCACGCTTAACAACCTCGTCAGGCTATACCGGCCCTTTCAGCACCAAGGCCTGCTAACCCTAAGGTGTTGTTCGTCCACGCCCTTTGCTGTCGATGATGAAGAAGATGGGGATTGAGAAAGGGCCAGTTGGATTATCCAAGTCCGGACGGCCAACATTATCCTTGTGGAGCTTTTGCCATTTCCCGAGGGATGGAATTATGCATGTGAGCGGAGCGTCTGGAGCTTTTTCAGATTTTGCCTATAGCGAAAATCAGTTGAGTAATCGTGTTTTTTCCCTTTTCGCAGCAACTTTATGGATGTCGAGCGAAGTTCTTGACCTGCCCGGCTGGATCTGGAGGCTGGTAACCCATTCGACCTGCGATGAGCGTCGGTGGCAAGTTGTATTCCGTATTAGATGGGGAACGAAATACCAAGGTATGCGCGCATGTTTCCTTTGCCTTGGCATTCGTATATTTGAGGTAATATTTCCTTCCTTTCTTTTGTGCTAGCTTTGCCGTTTGCAGGTATCAGGCGGTTCTTCAAGATGAGGTAGTGCTCTTTCGAAGGGGAGAAGGAGGCGTTGGCCTCCGAGCCGAGGGATGACGGAAATAAAAGGGATTGGTACCCGCAATGTGATGGAGCTTTTAGTGGCGCTGAACGGGCCTGTGTACTCGAGGAGAGGGCATCGTCCGAGCTTGCTATTCCCAGAGTATCTACTTCCCGGGCGGCGGTTCCTCCGAGTCAATATGCTTTGCCCGAGGTTGGTTCTCCTGGGGCTGAAGAGGTAGGATCAACAGGAGTGTGCTATGACTTCGAGGAAGTCCGTCGGCTTCACTTCATGGTAAGCTTAGGTACAGTTTTCCTGTATTCCACGTCCTCCTCCCTTTATTGAGTTTTCCTTGTGCAGGCCTGTGATAGGTTTATGTCTGAGCTGCTCCGTCAAGGGGCCAGGCTTCGGAAAATTCTGGACGAGGGCGAGTCCCTTAGGCTCCTTAGCGATGAGAAGGAGGTCGAGTTGATGTATTGGCGATATGAGGCGTACCGGAGCACGAATTACGAGAGCTATTTGATGGAGTAGGTAACCTTTTGTGGAACGTGCTTCGCTCCTTTTGGACCTTAAGGTTAACCTCTTTTTGTTATATTAGCTGTAAAGACGGAGGCCTTGAAGTACCTTAAGGGTGACATTGACCGCGTCAGAACTGCTTGTGGTGAGCTAAGAGCTCAAGTGCAAGCTCAAGCTTTAGAGGAGACAGGCGCCTCGGCCAAGGTCCCTGCCTTCAAAGCCCAACTCCGCTTGGCTCGTGACAACACCAAAGTTCAGGCGGATATGATGGGGAAACTTGAATCTGATCTCTCGAAGATTAGGGATGAGATAATTGATGTCCGGGCTAAAAGCGGCACTAAGCCGAACCAAGGCTGATCAAGAGATGGTGATTGATATGAAGGATGCTACTGATGCACAAGCCGAGCTGAAGCGAGCCCTCGACCAGAAGAAGAGGATCGAGGAATATGTTCGTTGCAAATCCCGAAGAGAGGTACTGGAGGAGATCAGTGCAATGGGCTTCGTTCTCTTGGAGGAATTGGCTCGAACAAGGGCGGACGAGCATGACGCTCGGTCACTTCTTGCTGATGTCGCAGAGAGCGAATCTGGCAAGCTGTAGCCCTTTGGATCAGAGTGTAGATTTCGCCGTTTTTTTGCTTTGTATTTGATACTTGTAGAGCATGTTTGTAGATGGAGAGTGCGCCTTTTTTGCGTATGTAAGATAAGAGGAATTTTGAAGCTTCATTTCTTCAGTGTCTCTTTTTGTACTGCTTTTGACCAGGCAGGCTGGTTTCGGTATTTGGCGGGATCCTCATAGGTCCAGAACTGATCTGGAAGGACCGGAGGCTTTCAAGTACAATACTTGATGTGAACAGGCATTGGGGCCTTTTTGTTTTGCCCTGCTGTTTAGGCTTAGTCTTCGAGTCAGGCCTTGACTCGAGCTTGCCCGATCTTCAATCTTTTGTGCCCGTGCAGGCAGATAGTGATTGTTCTTATTACTTGCCCTTGGGCATTTTCCGTTTCAACTATTTTGGGTCCAATCTCCGAGTTGCATTGCGATTCGAGCTTTAATTGACCCTCAAGTTCTTTCCTGCCTGCATGGGCAGACGACGGTGGCTTTTTGTGCTTTGGGTTGAAGTGATCTTACAGGCGCGTGTCCCGGAGGCTCACTCGACTGGCGACAGTGGCATTTATGTCGTGCATTTAGGCATATTGCAGTTTAACTATTTCGGGTCCAGTCTCAGAGTCGCGTTGCGACTCGAGCTTTAATTGACCCTTAAGTACTTTCGATTTTTAGACCGGCGATAGTGCCTGTTACACTATTTTGGTCCTTGAGACCTTTTAATATGTGGCTCCAAGGCTTGCATAGTTAACTTTTTTGGATCTGGTCTCCGAATCGGGTTACGATTCGAGCTCATTTTAATCCTCAAGTTGTCAATTTTTAAGCTGGTGACAATGGCTCTTACGTTGTTTGGTCGTAGAGACCTTTTAGTGTACGGCCCAGAGGCTCGTTTGGCTAGTGACAATGGCTCTTACGCTATTTTGCCCGTGGGCTTTTTGTAGGCTTCCGCTCGTTAAGGTCTTTTGAAATAATTTTGCCTGACCCGTCATCGGTTCTGGAAGAACCTCAATTTCAAGTCGTTATCGGCGATGTTTGAGCACCTCAGAAGGTTCATAGCTCGTAGGCTGAGTAGATCGAAGTCTTGTGATTTGAGCTGACATGGTCGAAGCTCGTTTTGGCCTGTTGAGTGAAGCCTATTTTAATCGGTTCTTTCCGAAGTATATTCGAAGCGGTGGCCTGTGATTTTGTTTAGCGACAGTCGGTCATCCCCGAGTCACATTTTGACCGTAGTTATATGTGTTTGGCCGGAGCCATTTTTGATCTCGAGTGATAGTTTAGGCATTTACACCGAGGATATGCCCTTTCGGGATTCTTACAAATGCGACATATAGCCTAAACTTCGAGATTTTCATGTCTGCTGAGGTCTTACAGTTTGTCATGCCTATGAGGTCTTACAGTTTGTCATGCCTGTTGAGGTCTTACAGTTTTTGTTGTAATATAGAATAGATCTGGTTACGCTGAGTCTTCCCGCTAGGGGTCTTACAGTTTTGGGTTTTCCAGTGCATGGCGATTAATGATAGTCTCTGAGTCACTGAGTTTGTTTAAGCTCGAAGGCCGTTTTTCGTGAGCTCGGAGTTGCCTTGCAGGGGCTTTATGAGCCCGGAGTTCCGACCCTGGGGTCGTGCGGGTGCCAAATTGTTTACATTAAGTCTACGAGTATTTCGGGATGCATTTGATGGAGGGGTCCCTGCCAGGAGTATACTGAGGTTTTCTTGTCCGGCATATGAGATACTGAAAAGATATCCTTTTATTGCTTGGCATAAACACACATTGTTTCATTGTCATGAGCTCGGCCCGTGCGGGCGCGGCTCCTCGGACCATTCGATCCGGTACATAATCCACTATTGTAACTTAGTCTGAGGTTTTCTGGTCCATTAGAGGGGATGGTGCCCTTAAAAGAAGATCATCGCTTGTCATTTGTCTGTAGGAGAAAACTTGTGATTTTGTCGGATCCTCCTCCGGGGGTACGTTGCTCCGCTAATAATCTTGCTAGCGAAACCCTCTTTAGGGCGAAAATCTGATCGAGGGAAGAGAGCGCGGCGGGCCCTGCTAAGGCCTTGGGATTTTCGGGTGGAGTAAGAACTTTCGAATGTCCTGGCCGATTATCAACATATAGGTTAGTGAAAAATAATCAAAGGAGTGAAGCAACTCTGCATCACTGCGGGATGTATAGGCGACGTTTCGAGATTTGGTATGTTCCCTTTGATCCTCGTGTAAGCCCTAATATAGCCTTCCGCTGTGTTTAATCAGGCTTGGCCGAAGATGTGGTTGGTGTACCCTTTGATTCTTCCAAGGGTGGAGGCATTGAAGCCGGCGATGCGCCATATGGTGGGGAATTTCCCCTCGTCACGTATTGCTCCATGTCGACGTATTTTAATTCCGCCCTTTGCGTGGAATTTTATTCTTTTGGCGAAATAGGCCGACGCTGTCTCCGGGTGGTGCGCCCGCGGCCATTTGAATAAGACATCCGTGCCTTGCACCTTCTTTGATAGTACAGAGGCCGACATCCTAGCTCGAGCTTAGACGGGTTGTATCGAGAGAATGGTCTTCCTGCTTGCTGTGGTGATCGTCATTTGGAATCCGTCAAAGATTCGGGGCGCGAGAGCGATTTGGTTAGTTAGTCCGACCCTCCCCATCGACTTTGGTCCGACATCGTTGGTATGCTTGATCGAACCACTTGTATTCATGAACACATGTTTTATTTGGAGTATATCAAATGAGGGAGAGGGTTACCAATGCGTCAATACAAGGCCGAGGTGAAGTCTCGGTGTCCTTTACTCTGGATGTAAGGGTGCCTTCTAGAATATACCCCTGGACCCGTTCTTCCCTGGCGACAAACATTTTTACTTTCCATTTTATGAGTCCTCGGAGGGTGTCGCCGCTCCTCCACTGTCATGGTAGTACGTCGTGGTTTGTTTGCTTCGTTCTTTCTGGTTGCCTTCCTCCTTTGGGGCTGGATTCGAGCATGACCGCTCGACAGTACTCGATGGCGATTTTTATTGAGTAGTGCGGTTGTTATCCTCCTGAGCTGGTGGCTATTGTTTACCCCACGGCCGCGCGCGCCCTGCGGTTCCCGCATTGTGTTGTGGTTCTTTTGAAGGGGACTTAGCCGAATAGGTCTTGTCACACCTCTTCTTTACACAACATCCCGGAGGAGGGCATAAGTAAAGAGAGTTTTTCCGATTAAAGGATAATCGAAACGGGATTCTTTATTAATTTCAGAGTCGCCACCTGGGAATTTTATGGCATCCCAAGTCACCGGTTTTAATCCCAAATCGAGGAAAATATGACTCTATTTACCAGTCTGCGAACCAGAAATCCGAGTAAGGAATTCTGTTAATCCGGGAGAAGGTATTAGGCATTCCCGAATTCCGTGGTTCTAGCACGGTCGCTTAACCATTTATACTTGGCCTAATTATCTTGATTTACTAAATACATTTTTTTTAACTTGTTGTATAATTTTATTACCGCTTTTGGTTAGATTGTTTATAATTATAGACCTACCTTGAAATGAATCACGCGTACGTATATTCATTTTTTTATATATAAATGTAAGGGATCATGTCACGCATACGTGTACACAATAAGATTTATAGCATATTTTTATTTTTATTATAAAAATGAATTTATGGCCGAAATTGTGCGTGCTTAAAATAAAATTACGAAAACTCGTCACTCTTGTGTGATTAAATGGTGAACTGCACATCTCGGGTTATATGAAATAAATTAATTTAATAACCTCCGGAAAAAAACCCTTTTTATTAAGAAAGTTTGCTCGAAGTTGCGCGAACGCATACTCCGAGTTGTCTTTAGAAATGTAATCATGTCACGCGACCGTGTACACAATTACACAAAATATTCTTAATGGCAATATAAATTTTTTTTTTACAAATGTTTATTATATCCGTCTATATTAAATATGAAAGCCATGGGAAATTACTGAATGGAGTGCCTCGAGATTTCCAGAAAAATCAAGATTTATTAGGTGTTGACCACGGGTTATATGATTTAAACGTGTAAATTATATACCTCAAAATTATTCAAATTAGAAGAGTTAATGATATAAAAAATAACTAAATAAGGTGCAACTAGACTTACCATTTTATCGTGAACACAATATCCGTAATTTGTTTATGTGCCCTAGAGCTTGATAATCATGTTCACAAGTTATTTATTTTCTTCTTATGCGTAGGACTAAGTGTATGTGTTTTAAAATTTGTCAAGTGACTTACTTGGAAAGCGAGGAAGAAGTTAATTGGTAAGAAAACCAATTATTTCATCGAATTTCCATTATTTTACTCGGAGCAAACTCCACATTGTATGTCTTTTAAAAATACTGAAATCAGTATTCCTAGATCCAAGCCTCTTGTGCACGATCATTTTAGTCCCAAACAACTAATTATTCTATGGATTTTGCTCATGACGATTGAGTTTTAGATGAACAAAATCAAACTGATTATTACTTATGCAAATCATTTATAAATGCTAAATCTATACTTTATAGTGACGTTGACATCATTTTATATTATTTTATAAGAAAATGGGTTAATTGCATTCCTAAATTAAAATGGGCCATTTTATTATTAAGAAATAGAACTGATTTATAAAAAAATTTTAATAGACAAATTTATACTACATATGCCGCAAGTACACGTTTGAATCTTTCGGGATACTCCGATACCTTAAACGTAACGGATTATGTCAATTTTCCTCTCACTTATGGTTATACAACATAACTGTTAACATGTCATATACAAACAAGAAACACTTACATCAACTAGATTTAAACAAAAATCTGATGCTTGACGAGATAAATGTGCAGAAATCACAAGAAAAGCAATAGCTTCTATTTGAAAGAACAAAACAACAATTTCAGCTCGATTTCATAGGCTTTTGATCTAGATTTACTTCAATGTTCAAATATCTTTACATACCTGGAAATGAAAGTCAAAAGGAAGTAAGATCAACAAGCATAACAACAGCTATCACCAGCAGCAACAAACAGCCCCAATCGAACAATATCTCGTACATCTTTAAACCAAATTTGAAGACCAATTCTAAAACCTTTCTCCCTCAGGTGAACTGAGATTGTTTCAGAAGTTTAAAAAAACAATTCTCAATCAGTAAAAAAACTTCAATGGAACAGCAGATATGTCTTCCTATGTGTGTATATCCGTGTATGTCTTAGCCCTCAATTTTCAGAATTTTTTAGAGTTTTAAATCTCTTTCTCCTAAATCTCTTAAGCTCTCTCCCTGCCCTGAAATCAGTCCCAACACCCCCTCTTTATACAATTGACTCCCTTTCTCCTCTAGCCTACTGCCCCGTCCCCTTTCTGTTATCCAAAACAGATTTTTCCACTAAATCTGCCACTAAGACTGCTTTTCCAATTAATCAGCCACTAAGGAAAACTTTTTCCTTAATTTCAGCCCCTCCAATCCCTTTGGTTCCCCATTAGGATTAATTAATACCCCATTGACAAAGCACTAACAATAAAGTATCATACTAACTATTTTATTCCCCAAACACCCCTGAAATTCCCTTACTATTACTGCACTGAACTAAACTGTTCAAACTTAACAATTATCTAAAATTAATCTAATTAACAGCTATAACCAACTCCTAAGATTTTAAGGCAAAGAATACCTTAAATACTAAGATTCCCAGGATTCAGAACATTGTGTACAATCAAACAGAACTTTTAACTAATCAGACCATTAACAATTGAAATTAAAACCAAACAGAATGCCAAAAATGATTCAAACTTACATGAACAAACTGAACATTGACACCTAATTAATCAATTACATATACACAACACAAACAGAATTAATCATACCAACAGGGTAATTCATGGTTTTGTTCAACACAGGGGATTTATGAAGCTAACTATTCGACGACATTAATCAAATCGACTATGTAGTTTATAACATGTACAACTTAATTACGGAAGAGAAATCGACCAAATAAAAGGGTCATTGGGGATGAAAAGATGAATTGAAAAAGTGTGGAAAATTAATCAAAACTAAATTACACAAATACACAGATAAACAAAAATCATAAATACAGAAAAAGAAAAAAGAAAAATACCTCAAAAATATTCTGACCCAAGCTCAAACCCAAATTTGGACACTTTGAAGTCGAACAGACTTTAATCGAAGTATTCTCAATTGAGAATACCTCGATTAAGGTCTATTAGACCCCAATCTTTTATTTAATTTGGACAGATTCCATGGTTTGGATTTTTAGGGTTTTGTTTTTCTTCGGATTTGGGGTTCGAACATTTTTGGGCGGATTCGAAGGGAACCAATGACGACTTAGGGGTGAGGGAGGCCTAGGGGTCATTTGGTATGAATTTGGGACGGATCTGGGTGAGTTCATGTTTGGCTCGAATCTTCAAATGAAGATTCAGAAGCTCTGGATGATTCGAGCCAAACGGTTTGAAGATCCGTGTTGGGGGTGGCTGGAAGGTCACTGGGTGTTAGTTTTGTGGTCATCGGAGACGGTCGTGTCCTCAGGCCCACCTTCGATTTAAGATTCGAAGAGCTGGGGCCTGATTCGAGGGGAGTTATGGTGATGGTTAGAAAGAGGAGGTCGAGGGGGTTCAGGGGTGTTAAGGTGGTGATCGGCGGCGTCGTTGCCGCCGGGTTTCAGGTGAAAGGGAACTGGGGCGGCTAGGGTTTGGGGGGGTGTCGTCTCAAGACGATGATGAACAGGAAAGCAAGGGAGGGTGCTTGGTTAGGGGGCTGGGGTAAGAATTTAGTTTATATAGGGGAGGGGTGGTCTTATCTTGACCGTTGGATCAGGTAAGATCTATGGCTTGGATCAATTCATTTAACCAAACGGTGTCATTTGTTTAGGTTGGGGGAATGGGTCGGTCTCAGACGGGAGTGGGTCGGGTCATGGGGAAGGCTTGGGAACCATTAGATTTAAAATAATGAACGGTCCCGATTAAATACGATCATACGTCGTCGTTTGGTTTAATGAAAGAGATGAAATGGACCGTTGGATCTATTTGATCAACGGTTCAGATAAAAATACCAATACGGCGTCGTTTGATTGTCTGGAAATTACCTGGACGGGCACCATCAAAACGACGTAGCTCTTTCCCTATACTACGTCGTTTGATGGTTTTTTGGTTTGGCAGATCTGGGCCGGGTAGGAGGTGTAATCTTTGGGCCTGATTTTCTTTTTTAAAAACTGGCCCAGTCCGAATCCTTCTTCATTTTTTGAATTCTTTTCCTTTTTCCTTCTTTAATTTTCACAATTCCTGAATAATTGTAAAATCTAAATACAACTACAAATATTAATTAACACTTACAATAATTAACATACAAAACAAACAAAAATAAAATCACACAATGGCACATTAAAACGACAAAATTACAACAATTACATATTTTTGTGATTTTCCTTCTTCTTTTCTTTTTTTTTTAAAAAAACATTTATGATTTAATTAATTCCTAGTTGTAAGAAACAAGAATACTAAGTGCACTTACCACGTATTTTTTATTATTTCAATTAATTATAACAGGATAACCATTTATTGACAAAACACAGTAATTACTCAAAAATGCCACGCAAATCCTAAAATTGTACACCAAGAAAAATGGAGGTTTTATTTTTTGATTTCTTTTGGAGTAGTTTTGTGAAGCAAAAATCACGTGCTCACAGCTGCCCCTCTTTGTCCGAAAATACAAAGAGTTTTAGTGCAAAGATAAAGTGAGCAGATACGAGCGATTTTTGCCCGTTGGAATACTCCATGTGAAGCATTTTTTTTTAAAAAAGATTTGACCGAACCTCTGCTTCAAAGGTTTCCTTCATATCCTTGGCTATAAAGGAATCAGGTCAATGTAGTTCGGGAAGTTTTGGTAGCTGGGACTACCATGGGACTGCGACGTTACTGCTGTTGCATGCTGCTTTTACTGCTTGCTGATCTCCTTATTACACCCTGCTTAAAGAAAAACAAAAGGCTAGACTAGACCATGGCATTACAAAATCTTATCTAGATCATGCCCTTATGTCTCTTGTTGCTTTCATGTCTTGGTGATTCCTTTGGTATCTTTGCTTCTGATTTGTCTTGTATTCTCTTCAGACTACCGATCTTGAACTGCTTGTTTCTTTTTTGTATTGTTTTTCATCGAGTCTTGTACTTCCTTCCTCTGCTTGGGATTCTTGTTGTTTCACGCTGGGGATTCCAGTTGGATTCCTCTGCCTTGTTGACTCTAAGTGTATTCCTCCATTAAATGGGCAGGTTCCTGACTTCAACCAACAATGTCAAAAATAAATTGTCATTCTGTTCTTCAGGGGGGGCTCCTGACCTCTACAACATCTTTTGAAAATAAATTGTCATTCCTCTCTTCGGGCGGGCTCCTGACCTTGACCACAAATAAATCGCCATTCCTTTCTCCGGGGGGGGGGGGGGTGCTCCTGACCTCTTGAAATTTGAATTATATTCCCTTGTTCTCCAGGTGGACGCCTGATTGCTGATACTTCAACTGTTCTTCCTTGTTCTCCAGGTGGACGCCTGATTGCTGATACTTCCAACTGTTCTCCCTTGTTCTCCAGGTGGACGCCTGATTGCTGATACTTAAGCTACTCTTCCTTGTTTTCCAGGTGGACTCCTGCTTGCTGATACTTCAACTGTTCTTCCTTGTTCTCCAGGTGGACGCCTGGCTGCTGATACTTCAGCTACTCTTCCTTGTTTTCTAGGTGGACGCCTGCTTGTTGATACTTCAACTGTTCTTCCTTGTTCTCTAGGTGGACGCCTGACTGTTGATACTTCAACTGTTCTTCCTTGTTCTCCAGGTGGACGCCTGCTTGCTGATATTTCAACTGTTCTTCCTTGTTCTCCAGGTGGACGCCTGCTTGTTGATACTTCCACTCCTCTTCCTTGTTCTCCAGGTGGACGCCTGCTCGCTGATATTTCAACTGCTCTTCCTTGTTCTCCAGGTGGACGCCTGACTGCTGATACTTTCAACTGTTCTTCCTTGTTCTCCAGGTGGACTCCTGCTTGCTGATATTTCAACTGCTCTTCCTTGTTCTCCAGGTGGACGCCTGACTACTGATACTTCCAACTTTTCTTCCTTGTTCTCCAGGTGGACGCATGATTGTTGATACTTCCAACTGTTCTTCCTTGTTCTCCAGGTGGACTCCTGATTGCTGATACTTCAACTACTCTTCCTTGTTCTCCAGGTGGATGCCTGCTTGCTGATACTTCAACTGTTTTTCCTTGTTCTCCAGGTGGACGCCTGACTGCTGATACTTCAACTGTTCTTCCTTATTCTCCAGGTGGACGCCTAACTACTGATACTTCAACTGTTCTTCCTTGTTCTCCAAGTGGACGCCTGACTGCTGATACTTCAATTGTTCTTCCTTGTTCTCCAGGTGGACGCCTGACTGCTGATACTTCAACTACTCTTCCTTGTTCTCCAGGTGGACGCCTGCTTGCTGATACTTCCACTGCTCTTCCTTGTTCTCCAGGTGGACGCCTGACTGCTGATACTTCAACTGTTCTTCCTTGTTCTCCAGGTGGACGCCTGACTGCTGATACTTCCATTATTCTTCCTTGTTCTCCAGGTGGACGCCTGATTGCTGGGGATAATACAACTACTCTTCCTTGTTCTCCAGGTGGACGCCTGACTGCTGATACTTCAACTGTTCTTCCTTGTTCTCCAGGTGGACGCCTGACTGCTGATACTTTAACTGTTCTTCCTTGTTCTACAGGTGGACGCCTGACTGCTGATACTTCAACTACTCTTCCTTGTTCTTCAGGTGGACGCCTGCTTGCTGATACTTCCACTGCTCTTCCTTGTTCTCCAGATGGACGCCTGCTTGCTACTTGCTTCCCTCACTGGGTGTTTCCTGAAACAAATATTGTTTTTGCCCCTGTTTCAAATCAAGGAAAATCTTGTTAGTTTAAGGCGTGGTGGTTAGTTATGGCATTCTTGCTGGGGGTGGGTTTCTCTTTGTCCTGTTTTACTACCTTGAAACGGTTGAAAGGACTGTTTTGTCCTTATAATTGATCCTTAACTGTAGGATCCCCAACTGTTGTTTTCACTTCAGACCCTTTCAATCGTAACCATAGTCTCTCATGACATTACTGAACCACTTCTCTGATTCAACTTTTGCACACACCCATATCTTATTTTCATCTTATTACCTCCCGCCTATCATGGCCGTATTTTGCATTGTGCAATTTTGAATCTTGGTAGTATACCTTGACATTCCTTTTTATTTGTTGGAACAAAATTTACCTCAAAAGCTTTAGATGAGTAAGATTATTAGTGACGAAACATGACGATTTTGACAATTAAGAATGAAAAGAAAATCCAAATTTGGATGACTGTTGGAGATAGGAATAAGGAACTTATCTGATTGGAGTCACTGGCGCCAATGATCCGGGTATGCATTTTAGATTAATCAGCCCAGCCTATTTAACCAATCTCCTTTTCAATTGTTTTACTTTGCTTTCCAAAATTTCCACAACCCAATTTTACTTTTTGCCAACTTACGGACCTTGTTCGACTTGCAATGTCCTAAAGAGTTTTCACCGACAAACCTCCCTCATTTGTTTATTTCTTAATTCCTTTTCGCCTTATGGTGCCTGCGAAGGTTTTTACCAATAAGACTCTCTCATTTTACTTTCTCTCAGCTTCCGTCGTCTCATGGTGCCCGTGAGGGTTTTCACCTATAAGACTCTCTCATTTTCATCGCTTTTTCCTGTTAGGACCAGAGTGTTATGAATCAACTCCATTTGCTCGACTCAGCATTTTTCTAAGATTGATCGAAAGGTCTTTTGGGATGTGGTTGGAATGAAAGGGTATCAAAAGCCAAAACAATTTGATATGGGTTTAAAATTACAACTCTTGGAATCATTTTTCTTATTGCCAGTATAATTCCTGCCCCAGTTTCTTGCTTGGGGGTCTTTTGATGTTTTATTTTACTATGTTACACTATGCACATTATGCATATTATGCACCCTATGACCGAGCCGTGAGGCGCCTACGTATCCTCTTTGAGGAATCAGGTCAAACGTAGTTCACACCAATAATCTTTTTTTTTATTATTGATTCCAAAAGAGGGTAGGAAAGAAACAAATGTGGCTCAAAGGGGGAACAAAGGGTACAGTGTTTAGATAGCAGAATAAATTGTCTTCGTCATTCCAATCTTCGAAATAATGCCAAATACAAACATTCAATAATTATACCAAAGAAAAATCATGCATAATATCTCTTTACTGCATCAGAATTGATAGTCATGTCTATGCATTTTCCTTCAATATCTGTTAAACATAATGCACCATTGGACAATACTCTGGTCACAATGAACGGTCCTTGCCAATTCGGGGCAAACTTGCCCTTTGCTTCAACCTGATGTGGAAGAATACGTTTCAGCACCTGTTGACCCACTTCAAACTTTCGGGGACACACCTTTTTTTGTATGCTCTTGCTATTCTTCTTTGATACAATTGGCCATGATATACTGCTGCCAATCATTTTTCATCAATCAAGTTCAACTGCTCCAAACGGGTTTTGACCCATTCATCATCATCAATCTTAGCTTTGGCGACGATCCGAAGGGAAGGAATTTCAACTTCTGCAGGAATTACCGCCTCAGTGCCATATACCAACAAATAAGGAGTTGCTCCTACCGAACTGCGAACAGTAGTGTGATATCCCAACAATGCAAATGGTAATTTTTCGTGCCATCGTCTTGAACCTTCTACCATTTTCCGAAGTATCTTCTTTATGTTTTTGTTGGCTGCCTCGACTGCTCCATTTGCCTTGGGCCGATATGGGGTAGAATTGCGATGTATAATCTTAAATTGTTGACATACCTCTTCCATTAAGTTACTGTTAAGATTAGAATCGTTATCTGTGATGATCACCTTTGGGATTCCGAATCGACAGATGATATTTGAGTGAACGAAATCGACCATGGCTTTCTTGGTCACCGATTTGAATGTTTTGGCCTCAACCCACTTGGTGAAGTAATCAATGGCTACCAGAATGAAGTTGTGCCCGTTGGATGCTGTCGGTTCAATTGGTCCAATAATATCCATGCCCTAAGCGACGAAGGGCCATGGTGCCGACATTGTGTGCAACTCAGATAGTGGAGAATGAATCAAATCCCCGTGTATCTGGCATTGATGACATTTGCGCATAAAACTGATACAATCTCGCTCCATGGTAAGCCAATAGTAACCAGCTTGGAGAATTTTCTTTGCCAACACATATCCGCTCATGTGGGGTCCACAAACTCCCGAATGTACTTTAGACATGACAGTCGTAGCTTGTCTAGCATCTATGGATCTTAATAATCCAAGGTCTGGTGTTCTTTTATACAAAACTCCTCCACTTAAGAAGAATCCATTTGCCAACCGTCTAATAGTTCTCTTTTGATCCCGTGTGGCTTGTGCTGGATATATCCCCATTCTGATATACTCCTTGATGTCGTGGAACCATGGTTCACCATCAAATACTTCTTCAACCATGTTGCAGTAAGCGTGCTGATCGTGGACTTGAATATGCAGTGGATCCACATAAGCTTTGTCCGTATGGTGCAACATTGATGCCAGGGTAGCCAATGCATCGGCGACTTCATTATGGATCCTTGGAATATGCTTGAACTCCACTGATCGAAACCGTTGACACAGATCATGTAAACATTGTCGATATGGTATGAGCTTCAAGTCTCGCGTTTCCCATTCTCCTTGAATTTGATGTACCAGAAGATCTGAGTCTCCCAAAACCAAGATTTCCTAGATATTCATGTCTGCAGCTAGCCTTAACCCCAAAATACAAGCTTCATACTCAGCCATATTATTGGTGCAATAAAACCGAAGTTGAGCCGTAACAGGATAGTGATGCCCGATTTCAGAAATAATCACAGCTCCTATCCCGACTCCTTTCATGTTAGCAGCTCCATCAAAGAAAAGTTTCCAACTAGGTTTTTCAGTTTGCTCCATCTCACCGATATGCATCACTTCTTCATCGGGAAAATAAGTTCTCAATGGCTCATAATCTTCGTTGATCGGGTTTTCGGCTAAATGATAGGCCAATGCTTGGGCTTTCATTGCAGTCCGAGTCACATAGATGATGTCAAATTCTGTGAGAAATATCTACCACTTTGCAAGTCTCCCTGTCAGCATAGGCTTTTGAAAAATATATTTCAACGGATCCAAACGCGAAATGAGGTAAGTAGTGTAGGATGACAAATAGTGTTTCAATTTCTGAGCTACCCAAGTTAGGGCGCAACATGTCCTTTCCAGATGAGTGTACTTAACCTCATAAGTTGTGAACTTCTTGCTAAGATAATAGATGGCATGTTCCTTTCTGTCGGTGATGTCATGTTGCCCCAGTACACAACCAAATGAATTTTCCAAGACTGTCAAGTAAAGAATCAAAGGTCTTCCTGGTTCTGGCGGAACCAGCACTGGTGGGTTTGACAAGTATCCTTTTATCTTATCAAGCGCTTCTTGACACTCATCAGTCCACCTGACCGCAGCATCCTTCTTCAACAATTTGAAAATAGGCTCACAAGTTGTCGTGAGCTGAGCAATAAACCTGCTGATGTACTTTAACCTCCCTAACAAACTCATTACTTCAGTCTTGTTCCTTAGCGGTGGAAATTCTTGGATGGCTTTGATCTTTGATGGGTCTAACTCGATGCCTCGCCGACTGACTATGAATCCCAACAGCTTTCCAGATGGAACACCAAATGCACACTTGGCAGGGTTAAGCTTGAGGTTGTATCTGCGAAGTCTCAGGAAACATTTTCTCAAATCCCCAACGTGGTCGGCTTGATGCTTTGATTTTATGATCACATCGTCCACGTATACCTCAATCTCTTTATGTATCATATCATGAAACACCGTAGTCATTGCTCTCATGTAAGTTGCCCCGGCGTTCTTCAAACCAAATGGCATTACCCGGTAGCAATAAGTTCCCCATGGTGTGATGAATGCCGTCTTTTCTGCATCTTCTTCATCCATTAGAATTTGATGATACCCGGCATAACAATCCACAAAAGATCCTATCTCATGCTTGGCACAATTATCGATCAGAATATGGATATTGGGTAATGGGAAGTTATCCTTTGGACTTGCTTTGTTGAGATTGTGGTAATCGACGCATACTATAATCTTGCCATCTTTCTTTGGGACAGGAACAACATTAGCCAACCAAATAGGATATCGAGTGACCCGAATGACCTTTGCATCCAATTGTTTGGTGATTTCTTCTTTAATTTTCACACTCATATCAGTCTTGAACTTCCTCAATTTTTGCTTGACAGGAGGCACCATTGGATCAGTGGGCAATTTGTGAACCACTAAATCAGTGCTCAAGCCTGGCATATCGTCATATGACCATGCAAAAACATCTTTGAATTCGATGAGTGCTTTAATTAACTCTTCACGGATCTTTGGTTTGAGGTGAACACTTATTTTAGTTTCTCGGATATTATTTGTGTCTCCTAAATTGACGTCTTCTGTATCACTCAGTTGGGTTTGGTTTTTTCTTCAAAATGAATTAACTCTTTACTAATCTCTTCGAAAGCCTCATCCTTATCATATTCTGATTCATAATCACAATATACTTCTTGAATTATTATTTCGGAATCAAATTGATTTTTGAGACTGGGCTGAGGATTCCTTATGCATGCCATATCACTAGAGCCAGCGTAAAAAGGACTGTACAGAAAAAAGAAGAAAAACAAAAGAAAACTATCAGGAATGATAATGAAAAGGAAACTGTATTTCATTGGATAATGAAAGATAACAAGGTTTGCACACTTCAAACAAACTGTAAGATAAAATTTTGGATTACAACCCTGAAGTAACCCAAACAAACTAAAGGAAAATCAAAATAAACTACCAAGACTCCTTTCGAATGGGGAGAGGAGTGGCTTTCCAGTTATTAAGCTTTGTCTTTGGCCCAACGAATTGAACTTCTGCGTCGCTAGAACCTTCACCGCTTTCCACCATGTTCACATCGTCAAACAGCTTTTCAAATCTTTCAATTAATTCCTCCTCAGGATTAATCATAGATTTAGGAATTGTTGTTATCGGGTGATTTCTGGTACCGGACTTGACAAAAGATTTTGACAGATGTGGGACTGGCTTTGGAAGGACCCATGACTTCTGTTTTAGCTGTCTGGCCTTTCTCACGTCTGTGACAGTGGGTATGAATCCCAAACCAAATGTTCTCAAGTTTTCGGGAAGAGATACTGGTTGTATAATGCCTTGCAAAGATGAGCCCAAACCTTTACCGAGTACAAAACCATTCTTCAACATCTCATAGGCTACCATGACTGATGCAGCGGTTATTTTTGGATTCGGAATGTATTTCCCCTCCGGAATTTTCTCTACCGGCATTGTGTCAGAAACCTGGTAAACCCATGGTCCCTGGTCATTTTTTATTCCCTCGACCGGTACAATGGCACTGCTGTGAGCATCTAAGTTGTCTTCCCCATGCACAACTATTTCTTGTTTATCCCATTCAAACTTGACCACCTGGTGTAGTGTTGATGGGACTACTTTAGCAGCATGGATCCATGGTCGACCCAACAGTAAATTATAGGAAACAGCTATATCCAACACCTGAAACTCCATTGTGAATTCAACTGGCCCAATTGTCAGTTCCAGCACTATGTCGCCAAATGAATCTCTGCTTCCACCATCAAATCCCCGTACGCAAATACTATTCTTGTGGATCCTCTCCTCTTTTATTTTCAACTTGCTCAGAGTGGAGAGAGGGCAGATGTTTGCGCTTGACCCGTTGTCAACCAATACCCGGGTGACTACGGAGTTTTCACATTTCAATGTGAGGTAAAGAGCTCTGTTGTGCTCAGTACCTTCCACAGGCAATTCATCATCAGAAAATGTGATTCTGTTTGCCTCAAAGATTTTGTTGGTTATTTTTTCCAAGTGATTCACGGAGATCTTATCAGGAACGTGTGCCTCATTCAAGATCTTCACTAAAGCTTGACGGTGCTCGTCCGAATGGATCAGCAATGACAATAATGAAATTTGAGCGGGCGTCTTTTTCAATTGTTCCACGATAGAATAGTCATGCAGCTTCATCTTTCTCAAGAATTCTTCCGCTTCTTCTTCAGTCACGGCATTCTTCATTGGTGTTGGATTATTTTTAGTTTTTCTTAACTTTTTGGGAGTAAAACATCTTCCCGAGCGAGTCAAACCTTGCACTTCACAGACTTCTTCCTTGACTTCTTTTCCTTTGTACATTACCGTCACCCGTTCGTAGTTCCATGGAATAGCCTTGTTGTTGATCACTGGTAACTGGGTTACTGGCTTGATAATAACCCGATCTACACGGGTTCCTTCCACGACTATGATGGGTTTGCTGGCCACCCCTAGTACAATCACCTTTAACCCTTCCTACTTCGTGGCAACTTTGCTCGAAGATTCCTTCTCAACTACCACAGATGGCTCATCACCATTTATGTTCTGCTTAGGTACCGACTTCTCATCTGCTAACTATTCATCTGTCTTGGCTTCATAAAACCGAATCATCATGGCGGTTTATGACGGTTTCTTTGTTTCCCCATCAGCCCGTACTATTTCTATCATATTGGCCTCCTGATGGGCTGGCATTGGATTTCTGTTGATATTGGGAGCTTCGGGGGTTTGAACTTCAATTTTATTAGTATCAATCAGCTCTTGTATTGCATTTTTTAAATGCCAGCATTTTTCTGTATCATGGCCTGGTGTACCAGAACAATACTCACAGCTAACGGTGTAGTCCAGATTCTTTGGAGGAGGATTTGGCAGCTTGGATTGTATCGGCCTTAGCATATCTAGCTGTCTTAGCCTGTGGAACATACTAGTGTAGGATTCTCCCAATGGAGTAAAGGTTTTCTTTTTCTACAACCTCTCACCCTTGAGTGCTTGATTAGTCCTGAAACCTGGTCCGGGATAGGTTCGCGGATATGGGTAGGTACTTGGTATGACAGGAGCATGCCAATGAGCGTGGGTGGGTGGTTGATTGTATGCTTGCGCATGGTGGACGGAAAAATGAGGTTCCGATGGGTGATAGTAGTGTTGGGGTGAATTGTGGTGATAAGTTGGTTGGTGGGATCGAGGTTGATTGTAGTAATGAGGTGAACCTCTGGATCTGGACCAAGTTCCTGAATCAACTATTGCCGCTTCCTCTCTTTTCTTCTTTCCAATCCCTCCTAGTCCGCCTTGAATAGCTTGAGTAGTTGCTTTGATAACCGAATAGCTCATGATTTTATTCGACTTGAGGCCTTCTTCCACCATACCTCTCATCTTCACTACTTCGTTGAATGATTTTCCTATCGCTGAAACCAAATGGCCATAGTAAGTAGGTTCCAAGGCTTGTAGGATGTAATCTACCATCTCACTTTCCTTCATTGGGGGATCCACCCTTGCTGCCTGTTCCCTCCACCGGAAACCATACTCTCTAAAGCTTTCACTGTGCTTTTTCTCAAATTTTGTCAAGGATAGTCGATTTGGGATGATTTCCAGATTATATTGGAAGTGACAAGCAAATGCCTGTGCCAGGTCATCCCAGGTGTACCATCTCCCATGGTCTTGGTGGGTATACCATTCCAAAGCTGATCCGCTCAAACTTTGACTGAAGTAAGCCATTAATAATTCGTCTCTTCCCCCAGCTCCCCTCATCTTGCTGCAAAACCCCTCAAGTGGGCTATTGGATCGTCGTGCCCGTTGTATAGGTCAAACTTGGGCATCTTGAAACCAGCTGGTAATTGCACATTTGGGAACAAACATAGGTCCTTGTAGGCCATACTGAGCTGCCCTCCTAACCCTCGCATGTCTCGGAACGATTGTTCTAAGCTTTTAACCTTTCTGAACATCTCTTCCTGTTCGGTATTTTTGACTGGCTTGTCAATTTCTGTTGGGAGGTCAAAACGGGGAGTAAATGAATGGATTTCTGAAGCTTTGAAAGTGGGCTCCGAGGGGTAGTATTGGTTGTCCTGGGCCTGGAACATAGGCTCACTAGGAGATTTGTGGAGTGTAGCTGGGGGAGGTGCTACGAAGACAGGAGTTACTGGTGGAGGAGGGTATGGAACTGGTTTAGGGGGTGGAGACTGTGGTGTATGAGAAGTGGTGCCTCGGTAGTGCTGGTAAATGGGGAAACTCAGGGATAGTTCAGTGGCAGGATTATCCTGAGTTGGAGCTAGTGGTGGGGTGGAGGCAGGGTTAGCTAGGTAAGATGGGGGTGATTGTCCTGTAGACCAAGCCCGATACATCTCGGCCATCTGTTGCTTAAGTTTAAGTATCTCTTCTTTCATTTTACCGACGTCCAACTCCTCTATCTCAATACCTGTGTCGACATCCGGGATAGACATGCTTTCGGGTATCGGTCCTTTTGATCTGGTTTGATAATGATAATGTGCCAGTATACTCTAGATAAACTAACTGCTTGAATTCTGTAAATGAACAAACTTGTTAGTTTTGAGAGTTTAACACATATACAATTACACGTTGAGATGCAATGTTCCTAGACAATTAACCATTTTCTATCATGTATTTGCTCGGTTGCTTGTGTCATCCCAGCTTTTCTTGATCTTTCTTTTTATTGTCACTCACTCTTTATTTTATTCCTTCTTTTGATTGTGGTCGAATCTTATAGAGATTGCCTAAGTATCGTGTCCCCGCATGAATCAGACCGTGCGTAGTTCTGGCGGAAGGCAATTATCAACACTTTTATTTATTCTTGAAACAATACAAAGACGGAAAGGATATTACATTTGGAAAACTTTATAAGAAAATGGTTTAAAAGACTCGACACAAACCCAAATTAAACAAAAAGACATAATTCTTAACAGCTGTGAATATGCTCCACTCCCCACTTTTGTTTTCAATCATTGGATCATCTGCTCACGGTGGGGCTTGACCCGGCTGACCTCCTAGTGTACGATACATTCTTTCTAACTCCATTGCCAGATGATGGGCAAAAGTAGGTGCATGCTCTAGAAACCTTTCATAATCCATCCCTTGGCAGTTCACATAACTTTGAGAGGTGTAAACCGCCAAATCATGGATTTGTGCCCTGAAATCTTGGAGACATTGGTCTTGGTTTTGCAGTTGTTGTTGGCGAGTGGTGGCTATATCTCTTATACGGTCTTCGCGATCTAAAGCTGACTCCAATTGAGCTCGAAGTCTGGCCTGATCGAGTCTTGCCTGTGCTCTTTCTCTGTCGATGTCTGCGTGCTGAGGCTCTCTATTGTACCTTCTCGTTTCTTCCAATTGTCCATGGAGTTGAGCTTCTGAATGTATCCAACGGTCCTTCTCTTTCTTGAATTGTGCCCTGTCTTTTTCGGATCGCATTACTTGGCGTTCCTTATTAGATTTGGCCTCCTCGTTTAATTGTATGATTCTTTCCTTAGCTTTGCCTAACGCCTTTTCAGTCTTTGCCAAGATGGAGTCATAATCTTGCATTTTTTCCATCAGATTGGCAATGATTTTTTGATCTTTCCAACTTCTCACTGGTGCTTCAGAAGCTTTCTTCATCTGTTGAAATTGAGCGTGGAGATTTTTATTTTCACAAATCAGACTCTTATTTTTACCTTCTGCTTCTTGTGCTTGTAAGTCTTTCTCCAAATTGAGGTTCCTCAGACTTTCTTTTAAGGCATGAATAGTTGTTTTGTATCCCTTTTCCTTTTCTCCCCAAGCCAATCGTTCTTGGATTTTATCATCAAAGGTTTGAACATGTGGTCTTTTTATAGGCCTTCTAAGATCAGGTTCTGGTGCATCATCCACGCGGGACCTTTTCTCAAACCACCTAGCATATCCTGGATTTATCTCGCCCTTTGCAGGATCTGGAACTTGAGTATCATCTTTCAAGTATCGACACCCATTCCACATTTGCTGAATTAAAGCCTCGGGGAGAGTGGCTTCGGGGTGTAGCTCGATCACTTGCATACTCAAATCCTAATCATCAGGCACTACTTGGTATCTCCCTAGTTGTCTGAGAACTCTCTGTGGCGCATATGGCTGGACGCTTCTCAAACCCAATAGCAGCAAATAACTATTCAAGGTTGACATGTGTATCACTTCTCTTACCGGGAGCCATCCCAAAGTCCACTCAATTTGACTTGTCGTTAAAGATCTTAGACGAGATATCCATGCTTCCACCCTTTCTGGAGATTTATAATCTTTTATTCTTTCTTCATAACTCTCGATGAAATTGTCATTGCTTGGACCATACTGCATGAACTTGGGGTGATGTCGGAGATGTTCGATCATCCACATTTGCAACAAAATTTTGCACCCTTCGAAGACTTTTGCCCCTGATTTACATAAAGTCAACGCCCGATAAATGTCTGAGAGAATGATCGGGGCAAGGGTGTGATTTTCCTTGGTAGTGAGGACCTGTACGACTCTCGTTGTGCGAATATCAATTGTTTGTTCTTTGTTTGGGAAGACCATGATTCCCAGAAAAGCCACCATGAAAGCGAAGCGACGGTGAATCTGCCAGGTGTCTTTGTTCTGTTTGTTAGTAAGGCCCTTTTCATGAATTTCAAATCCATCCGGCTTTCGGAACCTTGAATACAGGAAGTTGAAAGAACAACACCCTTTGACAATGTTGTTTTTTCTGATTTGATTACTGATGTTCAGAAGACCAAAGAATCGATGCACTGAGGGAGCCTTTGGGAATATAAGATTTTGGTTTCTCAAATCTCCGTCAAACCGGCATATCCAGCTATCTCTTCTAATGTGGGAGTAAGCTCGAAATCAGAGAAGCGAAAGACATTGAGAACAGGGTCCCAAAAAGTTACTAACGCCGCAATCAAATCATCGCGTGGTTTAACTTTCATAATATCTGTGAGAGTTCCCAAATACTTAATGACCCATTTCTGACCATCTTCTCCTAACTCATGCCACCATATCTGAAGCCGAAATAGAAACTCATCTACATTTGCGAATGGTGGGTTTTGGGTGGTGCTCATTTTGTATATGCGATTAATTTTAACAAAATCAAGACTCCTTTTGAAAACAGACACTCGCAAAAAAAATCATTTTTTTTTAAAACAAAAAAAAATATTTTTTTTATTTAACACTTCTTCTCTTTATTTTTCAAAATTTAAAACTATTTTGGGAATTTTCTAAAATAGCCCATTTTATTTCTCGGCTCTCACAATGATTTTTTTTTTATCCTTTCCCAATTAAGCTGGTCAACATGCAAATCCGAGGCAAATGAATGCACAAGTAGCAAGTAAGATGCATCAGGATGGTCTTTTCATTTCGGGTGCACCTGTCCTAGACAGACTCAACCCCTGTGTTGAGTCTCCAAGGTCAAATGTACATGATGCAAACAGACGTTCCTACTAGGGATCCGGTACGATGCTGAGTTATTCTAAGTGAAAAACCTGAGTCATACTATTCTAGACCTGGCTTACCCCAAACGGACAGCTTGAGCCGAAGTGGGGGCAACGTACCGGGAGCACGAAAGTCTACCCGGCCTAGTTACTTGTCCCAACTTCGTCTTATTTGGTATGAATTCTAACAGAAAGGTAGGTCACGCGCACGTGTGCACCATAAATTCAGAAGACTCAGAAGGAAGAAGGGTTTCGTAGCAGTTTTATATGCACAATTCAGATAATATTAAAGTGGTAAAACGCAACATTTAGCACATTAAGCATAAATATGTAAAAAAAATCCGATAACAAACAAAGCCAACCATAACAGTTATTTTAAGCTCGAATTCTTGAACCCTGAACCAGAGATTCTGGGAATGTTATTCCCCAGCAGAGTCGCCAGAGCTGTCACACCTCTTCTTTACACAACATCCCGGAGGAGGGCATAAGTAAAGAGAGTTTTTCCGATTAAAGGACAATCGAAACGGGATTCTTTATTAATTTCAGAGTCGCCACCTTGGAATTTTATGGCGTCCCAAGTCACCGGTTTTAATCCCAAATTGAGGAAAATATGACTCTGTTTACCAGTCTGCGAACCAGAAATCCGAGTAAGGAATTCTGTTAATCTAGGAGAAGGTATTAGGCATTTCCGAATTCCGTGGTTCTAGCACGGTCGCTTAACCATTTATACTTGGCCTAATTATCTTGATTTACTAAATACATATTTTTTAACTTGTTGCATAATTTTATTACCGCTTTTGGTTAGATTGTTTATAATTATAGACCTACCTTGAAATGAATCACGCGTACGTATATTCATTTTTTATATATATAAATGTAAGGGATCATGTCACGCATACGTGTACACAATAAGATTTATAGCATATTTTTATTTTTATTATAAAAATGAATTTATGGCCGAAATTGTGCGTGCTTAAAATAAAATTACGAAAACGCGTCACTCTTGTGTGATTAAATGGTGAACTGCACATCTCGGGTTATATGAAATAAATTAATTTAATAACCTCCGAAAAAAACCCTTTTTATTAAGAATGTTTGCTCGAAGTTGCGCGAACGCATACTCCGAATTGTCTTTAGAAATGTAATCATGTCACGCGACTGTGTACACAATTACACAAAATATTCTTAATGGCAATATAATTTTTTTTTTACAAATGTTTATTATGTCCGTCTATATTAAATATGAAAGTCATGGGAAATTACTGAATGGAGTGCCTCGAGATTTCCAGAAAAATCAAGATTTATTAGGTGTTGACCACGGGTTATATGATTTAAACGTGTAAATTATATACCTCAAAATTATTCAAATTAGAAGAGTTAATGAGATAAAAAATAACTAAATAAGGTGCAACTAGACTTACCATTTTATCGTGAACACAATATCCGTAATTTGTTTATGTGCCCTAGAGCTTGATAATCATGTGCACAAGTTATTTATTATCTTCTTATGCGTAGGACTAAGTGTATGTGTTTTAAAATTTGTCAAGTGACTTACTTGCAAAGCTAGGAAGAAGTTAATTGGTAAGAAAACCAATTGTTTCATCGAATTTCCATTATTTTACTCGGAGCAAACTCCACATTGTATGTCTTTTAAAAATACTGAAATCAGTATTCCTAGATCCAAGCCTCTTGTACACGATCATTTTAGTCCCAAACAACTAATTATTCTATGGATTTTGCTCATGTCGATTGAGTTTTAGACGAACAAAATCAAACTGATTATTACTTATGCAAATTATTTATAAATGCTAAATCTATACTTTGTAGTGACGTTGACATCATTTTATATTATTTTATAAGAAAATGGGTTAATTGCATTCCTAAATTAAAACAGGCCATTTTATTATTAAGAAATAGAACTGATTTATAAAATGATTTTAATAGACAAATTTATACTACATATGCCGCAAGTACACGTTTGAATCTTTCGGGATACTCCGATACCTTAAACGTAACGGATTATGTCAATTTTCCTCTCACTTATGGTTATACACATAACTGTTAACATGTCATATACAAACAAGAAACACTTACATCAACTAGATTTAAACAAAAATCTGATGCTTGACGAGATAAATGTGCAGAAATCACAAGAAAAGCAATAGCTTCTATTTGAAAGAACAAAACAACAATTTCAGCTCGATTTCATAGGCTTTTGGTCTAGATTTACTTTAAGGTTCAAATGTCTTTACATACCTGGAAATGAAAGTCAAAAGGAAGTAAGATCAACAAGCATAACAACAGCTATCACCAGCAGCAACAAACAGCCCCAATCGAACAATATCTCGTACAGCTTTAAACCAAATTTGAAGACCAATTCTAAAACCTTTCTCCCTCAGGTGAACTGAGATAGTTTCAGAAGTTTAAAAAAACAATTCTCAATCAGTAAAAAAACTTCAATGGAACAGCAGAAATGTCTTCCTGTGTGTGTATATCCGTGTATGTCTTAGCCCTCAATTTTCAAAAAATTTTAGAGTTTTAAATCTCTTTCTCCTAAATCTCTTAAGCTCTCTCTCTGCCCTGAAATCAGTCCCAACACCCCCTCTTTATACAATTGACTCCCTTTCTCCTCTAGCCTACTGCCCGGACCCCTTTCTGTTATTCAAAACAGATTTTTCCACTAAATCTGCCACTAAAACTACTTTTCCAATTAATCAGCCACTAAGGAAAACTTTTTCCTTAATTTCAGCCCCTCCAATCCCTTTGGTTCCCCATTAGGATTAATTAATACCCCATTGACAAAGCACTAACAATAAAGTATCATACTTACTGTTTTATTCCCCAAACACCCCTGAAATTCCCTTACTATTACTGCCCTGAACCAAACTGTTCAAACTTAACAATTATCTAAAATTAATCTAATTAACAGCTATAACCAACTCCTAAGATTTTAAGGCAAAGAATACCTTAAATACTAAGATTCCCAGGATTCAGAACATTGTGTACAATCAAACAGAACTTTTAACTAATCAGACCATTAACAATTGAAATTAAAACCAAACAGAATGCCAAAAATGATTCAAACTTACATGAACAAACTGAACATTGACACCTAATTAATCAATTACACATACACAACACAAACAGAATTAATCATACTAACAGGGTAATTCATGGTTTTGTTCAACACAGGGGATTTATGAAGCTAACTATTCGACGACATTAATCAAATCGACTACGTAGTTTATAACATGTACAACTTAATTACGGAAGAGAAATCAACCAAATAAAAGGGTCACTGGGGATGAAAAGATGAATTGAAAAAGTGTGGAAAATTAATCAAAACTAAATTACACAAATACACAGATAAACAAAAATCATAAATACAGAAAAAGAAAAAAGAAAAATACCTCAAAATTATTCTGACCCAAGCTCGAACCCAAATTTGGACACTTTGAGGTCGAACAGACTTTAATCGAAGTATTCTCAATTGAGAATACCTCGATTAAGGTCTATTAGACCCCAATCTTTTATTTAATTTGGACAGATTCCATGGTTTGGATTTTTAGGGTTTTGTTTTTCTTCGGATTTGGGGTTCAAACATTTTTGGGCGGATTCAAAGGAAACCAATGACGACTTAGGGGTGAGGGAGGCCTAGGGGTCATTTGGTATGAATTTGGGACGGATCTGGGTGAGTTCATGTTTGGCTCGAATCTTCAAATGAAGATTCGAGAAGCTCTGAGATGATTCGAGCCAAACGGTTTGAAGATCCATGTTGGGGGTGGCTGGAAGGTCACTGGGTGTTAGTTTGGTGGTCATCAGAGACGGTCGTGTCCTCAGGCCCACCTTCGATTTAAGATTCGAAGAGCTGGGGCCTAATTCGAAGGGAGTTATGGTGATGGTTGGAAAGAGGAGGTCGAGGGGGTTCAGGGGTGTTAAGGTGGTGACCGGCGGCGGCGTTGCCGCCGGGTTTCAGGTGAGATGGAACTGGGGAGGCTAGGGTTTAAGGGGTGTCGTCTCAGAGACGATGATGAACAGGAAAGCGGGGGGTGCTTGGTTAGGGGGCTGGGGTAAGAATTTAGTTTATATAGGGGAGGGGTGGTCTGATCTTGACCATTGGATCAGGTAAGATCTATGGCCTGGATCAATTTATTTAACCAAACGGTGTCGTTTGTTTAGGTTGGGGGAATGGGTCGGTCTCAGACAGGAGTGGGTCGGGTCATGGGGAAGGCCAGGGAACCATTACATTTAAAACAATGAACGGTACCGATTAAATACGATCATACGTCATCGTTTTGTTTAATGAAAGAGCTGAAATGGACCGTTGGATCTATTTGATCAACGGTTCAGATAAAAATACCAATACGGTGCCGTTTGATTGTCTGGAAATTACCTGGACGGGCACCATCAAAACGACGTAGCTCTTTCCCTATACTACGTCGTTTGATGGTTTTTTGGGTTGGCAGATCTGGGCCGGGTAGGAGGTGTAATCTTTGGGCCTGATTTTCTTTTTTAAAAACTGGCCCAGTCCGAATCTTTCTTCATTTTTTGAATTCTTTTCCTTTTTCCTTCTTTAATTTTCACAATTCCTAATTAATTGTAAAATCTAAATACAACTACAAATATTAATTAACACTTACAATAATTAACATACAAAACAAACAAAAATAAAATCACACAATGGCACATTAAAACGACAAAATTACAACAATTACATATTTTTGTGATTTTCCTTCTTCTTCTTTTTTTAAAAAAAATATTTATGGTTTAATTAATTCCTAGTTGTAAGAAACAAGAATACTAAGTGCACTTACCATGTATTTTTTATTATTTCAATTAATTATAACAGGATAACCATTTATTGACAAAACACAATAATTACTCAAAAATGTTACGCAAATCCTAAAATTGTACACCAAGAAAAATGGAGGTTTTATTTTTTGATTTCTTTTGGAGTAGTTTTGTGAAGCAAAAATCACGTGCTCACAGGTCTAAGTCATTTGGCGCCCCTGGTTTCGCTTATGGTGATCACGATATTTGGTATAGCAATGCTGAAATTATATTCTATTGGGTGGGGTACCCCTGCCGGCCATGCCTCATCGAACCTGGTTCTACTGAAGATTTCTCGAGGATGTTTCCCTCGAGCTATTTCCCGATCGTTGCAAGGTAGGTTACATCTTGTGGCGTTCCTCCTATCCGCGGGGCACGGGTGGTACCTCCACCTATTTGGCATTAATCTCTTTGCTGGGAGCCTGCTTGGGTACACCAAGCTCGAGAAGGCTTCCGGATGGTCGCCCACGGCCCTGATTCGTGGCTGGTGCCGGGTACAGGCACCCGACCAGATCTCAGTTGGGCATCTAGTCAAGCTTCGTTTGAAATATCCTGAAGTAGTCGGGCACGGTTTGTTTAGGCTTCGGGCAAAGGCCTGTATCACCCAGTCATCTAAACTGGGGGCGATCTCGTTCGTTCTATTAGGGAACGAGGCGCGACTTCCTGTGGAGTTTCATTCTCTCTTTGTTCGGTCTCAGATGTGTCGGGCTCTGCCGTTACTACTTCGATGGCATCGGCGTGTGCCTCTGCAGAGGAATCTGCTGGTACGGTAAGCGAGATTGTGAGGTCAGGCGCCAAGCTACGATGCCACATCATGGTTCCTTTTCAGCGTGTTTCCCCGAACTTCTTCAACGAGACGGGCTCAAACTCATCATCTTGAAGCTCGTTGCCTTTTACCGTGCACGTGTAAGCCGTGGTGCGCTCGTCGGGATACGAGGTCCTGTCGTACTTAGGGAGTTCCGGCGTTCCGGATTTCTATGAAATGGGTTCCGGGACAACTTCCTCGGGGACAACTGTTGCATGAACTTTCTCGAATCTACACCTTTCAGGACCCGGGAGTGCTCCCGGGATCTGATCCCCCCTAGAGTTGTAGGTCTCGACCTTTTTATCATTGGCTGCAATCATTTCCTCACCCAATTCGATCCTTTTAGTGAGCTCCTCGAGCATCTTCACTATGGAAGGGTCGGCCACTGACCCATTATTGCTTGACCTTATAGGTACTCGTTCGGCGCGGGGAGCTATTTCCAGCGCTACCGAGCTGGGAGTCTTCGGATGGCTCTGCAACTGAGCGATAGCCAACTGCTGTGCCTGCAACATTTCAAAAATATCGTGAAGACTAACTTCCTGTGTTTCCTGAGTCGGGGTTTGTTGGGCTTCATGTCGGTCGATATGTTGTTATATGCTCCCATCAGTGTGCAAGGCTTCGTCGACCTGCTGCGCGCCTTGCGAACACACGTCTGCTGGAATCGGCCCAGATGCTTTATTGGGGTTCTGCGGCATCGCGCCAACCACTAGAACAGCCACACCGTTTCCGCCGTGATTTTCGGGGTAGTTCTTCTCGGCTCTGTTTACCGAGCCATACATTTTGACCTAAAATCAAGAGATCTTTGGACAAGAAAAAGTGTAAAAGATAACGTGCATTTTTGCAATTAAACCAACAAGAAAATAATCACTATTATTTTTAGCCCCACGGTGGACGCCAAACTGTTTACCGCGAAAATGGTAACAATAATTAAATTTGTAAATGATTCTAAAAATACGTGATCTATTCTCGAGCTAGTTGTTAGAACAGATGACGCTAAGAATGTGGAGTTTAATGATGAAATACAAGCTAAAACGAGGCAGTAATCAAACCGAGGATCCTATTGCCCGGATGCAGGACTGGTCAATGCGGGACCTCGGGATCGATGTTCGGGTCGAGCTCGAGCTATCGGGGAAATCGGGAATGGGATAACAGTTAAGATATGATTAAATAAAGCTCTTTATGGCCAATACCGAGCGATAAGATGAAGAACAAGTAAGAGAACGATGAATATTAAAGTGGCCTCAAGCCAGTGAGAACGAGCAATTTAGAAAGAAAAGAGATAGAGAGATATTATTGCACTTATGGAGAAAAGAGAGAGATTATTGATCTTGTGGGAAAATGGAGCAACATCAGTCCTCTATAAGGTAGTGCGAGTTTTCTTTATATAGGAGGGGAACCCGGCTACTAGTACACGGGCATTAATTATAAAGTATGGAGATGGTACGGCTTGATGCGACGCCTCAGCATAGGCTCTGGATAGGCCGGCCCTGTCAGACTTAGTCGTGTGCCTTGGGAGCTTCCCCCTCTGTCCTGGCTTCGATCTCCGTCTTCCCTGAGTCAGGCCTCGACGAGCCCCGAGGGAGGGGGTTCGGTCGTGGCTCCACACCCTCGGTGTCTCGAGGCATTCTTCCAAAATGTCTTGATAGCGAGAAATTAAGTTCTCTGATTTTCGCCGCATACATGCTCTATTAATGCATTACAAAGTGCAAATGAGCATCTTTGTCCTTAATTTTTTGTGTTGGAGTTGGACCTTCCCAAGCATCTTAGTTTTATACAAAAATAAAATATACGAAAATTAATTTCTAAAAATTATACACCCAAATTAAAATATAAAATTTATATTATAAAGATATTACATAAAAACTATAATTAATTACAAAATTATAATATGTTAAATTAAAAGTATTATATGATAAAAGATAATATTAAAATAATGGTGAATAGTAATGGTGTTGATGAATAGTGTTACATCAAATTTGGTGTAACACTATTCACACACCAAAATGGTGTAAGAAATGATATTGAGTTGGAGCAAAAAAATATCAAATCTTACGCTAAAATGGTGTTTGGTGTAAAAAATGGTATTGGGTTGGAGATGGTCTAATAACAAAAAATATCGTTATATTCTTTTCGAATACTGTAATAAGCCCAAACTAAATGTGATAAACTGAGTATTTAAAAGGATAATACATAAAACTCCTCTATATTTTGCTTCATTTGTAACGTTCATGACTAAATTATTGTTTAACTTAAAATCTGAATTGTAGATAAATAAACTAAAGTTGAATAGTAATGCCACAAGCAATTATTTTAACCAAATAAATAGTAGATCTTTGCTAATGGAAAACAAGAAGGCAATGTTAGCTAAAACAATGTAAAGAATTCTTAGTGAGCAATCCTTGGCTAAATGAAGCCTAAGAATAATGTTAACAATTGAAAGTAATGTTGTAATGGTTCCAATATAGTAATAGTAGGTGAGACAGATTGAGATTGGGGAACAATCATGGCGAAGGGGATATCTATAGCATAAACTAATCGTAAATGTCCCCTAGTATCTCTCTCAGACGGTGTATCCGTTATCTAGGGGTAAATGTGTATCGCGGCAGTTACATTATTTGGGGGCATAATTGTAGGAAGCGGTTATGGTGGATCTCGATGTTTGGGGATCCCATTGACTGTGAAAAGATATCTATCCGGACACTCATGAGTCATGACCCTCCGGGTTTGTTGGCTCACAGAACATATCTATCAGACGCCCGTGACTATCCGGGCTCGAAACGGCTTGAATTGGCAGATGATTCTGGGACTGCATCGTGCTAGTCATTCTTTGATCCAAAGGACTATAGATGACTTGATACTAACTAGGAAATACTTGATGAAATCCTTTTCCTTTGTCTTTACCCTACTCGTGTTCTTGAATTTTTCCCAAGTATAACAACTTGTTCCATGCAATCTTCTCTAGCATCAGTGCTTCCTTCTATGAATTATTTCAATTCATCCTTTTTCTTTGCAGAATTTGACTGAAGCCTCTGCTACCCCTAGTTCTGACGTTGTTGAAAGGCATTCTCTATCGGCCGTTACCATCGTCAATGAGATAAAGGTGGAAGAAATTGGAAGCAAAAGGTCTCACGATCCAAATCCCACCATGTTTAACCAAAAAATGGAATTTTAGTCAAAGCTAAAATTTAGAAGAACACGGGTTACTGATAATCGAAAGAATATGTAAAAGAGAGTAATTTGGGTAGCAAGAATATAATCAGGAGAAAAATAAGTAAACCAAAGTATATTTCAATAGTGTTTCGTGTTCCTACAATTGATCAATTATCTCCCTTTTATAGCTATTTAGGAGATATGCGTTTTGCCCTTGTCTTAATAAGGCTATTATGAGTAATTAAAGACATTGAATGCTACGTTATACAATCACTGTATTTAATACAGATTCTCTAACGTATTCAGTATTTAATGCTCATAAAATACTGTATATGTACTCTCGTATATTGTCAGATTCATTCCCCTTGATTCCCTTACCTAAATGACTTAAATAGATACGGGCGCCGAGTCCTTTGAATATCTGCCCGTGTCTTTTCCTTTGCCTTTGCTCGTATCTGTTGCAACTCGTGTCTCTTTGCCAGTTGTAACTCTGTGACTAGTCTGCGTGTCTTGACACGTCATCTTTATTCCACTTTAATATGTAAAATTAATTTTTCTCAATACCAATAGTCCCTCCACTTGCCATTTATTCATCAATTGAATATTTTAGAAGTGGATTTCATTAAAACGAGAATTTTTGTCACCATTAATGCTATGACAAAATTGACGCTTCAATTGTCACTTCTATTTAATGCTCTTTACACGTGTCACCTTTTTATTAGTTCTGCAATTTTGCAGCCCTTTTTAAGGCTTTTTCATGGCTCCACTATTCACGAAGCGTCAGTTATCATTATTATGGTACTTCCATCATCACACTTTTTCCTTCGACGGTCGCTTATCAGTATAAATATAATTTCTTTCTTTGTCTTTTCCACATAAAGTTTACTGAATATTCAATCTCTCAAATCCTTGTTTGCTTCATTATCGTATCATCCTTCTTCATCATGTCTTCTTCAAATTCTAACCCTAGAAGGGTTCCCATAATTGATTCCTTCCCTAATGCCCCCATTAGAAGCAGAAGGGGAGGTAGGCTTGGTAATTTAGGATCTGTTCGTGATTCTTCCATTCCTTTACCTAGTTCTGGCCCTTCTTCTAGAACTAGGGGTTCACTTTCACAAAGATCTTCTTCAAGAGGTAAAGAACCTTCTGAACCTCTTCCTGAGCCTACAGTAGAGGAGATAGTTCCTACGGAACTATCTTTTTATCATGATAGAGAATCTCTTAGGAACCAATTCTCTGGTTTAGATCATGTTGATATTTATCTCACTCAAATTACAAAAGGTTTGATTTCTGTAGTTCGTAGAGACTGTCATTGGAATAGTGATTTCCATATTATTATCCCTAATCCAAATCAAAGAATCACCTCTTACATAACCGGGTTTTCTTTTATTTATACATACCCTTTCACCTTAGGGTTTAGACCATCTATTGACCCTGTTATTCTTGAGTTCTGTCGTTTCTTCGATGTTTGCTTGGGTCAAATTAGCCCAATCATATGGAGGGTTGTTGCCTGTTTGAGGCATTTGACCAACATAGTCGGTGTTCCCTTTACTTTCCCTCATTGATTCACCTTTACTCCCCTAGACTCTTCCGTAATGGTGTTTTCACACTAGTAGCCATGAGCAAGAGAGTTTTGGTGAGCCCTGAGGATGACAAAAACCGTGGCTGGTATGCCAGGTTTGTTGCTGCCCCTACTATTGGTTTAGTGGGTGATGATAATGTTCCCTTCCCTGAGAAGTGGAATTTTTCACGTAAGTCTTTTTAACTTTCTCATACCTTTTTTCTTCAAATTTGTCAACTTTTCTAATTTTGCTTCTTTTTTTTAGCAACCATGGGAGTTGTGGAAGACGTTTTCAATTTCCGTGATTGGGTAGATAAGTTATTGAGGATCACACCAATGATGGTAGGTCTTGGAAGACACTTTCTAACCGTTTTGTTTGGAAATTAAAAACTCATGGTAAGAACTTTTATTTCATCTTTTCGTGTATATTTTTTTATTGCACTAATTTCAATCCATCTTTTTATCAGGATTTTCTATTCGCGGAGTCACTGTTGAGGCAGTCGCGACTTCCCGTATCTCTTTGGAAAGGGCTCAAGAAATAATCTTGGGTTTTTCTACAAAAAGAAAAGTCGTTGCCGTTGAGGAACAAGACTCTGAAGAGGAGGAAGACGGGGGCTCTTTGGTGACAAGGCCACGAGCTGGAAGGTGCATCATTTCTGATGATGAAGCAGAGGTATCCCCCTGTCGTTTTGTTCCTCTTACCGAGTCTGCTGAGACTCTGGTTCTAATTCTTGATGATGACGTTGCTCCCGCTGCTGCTCATGATTCTGCTGAGCAGCTTTTTATTAGCGGGTTTGGTAGTGAAGGCTTAGGTCCTGTTTTGGATGAAGTACCCTTGGCTTTTTTTTCGACACCCGTGTCTATAACTCATTCTTTGCCAGTTTTGATTGTTTCTGTTCCTCTCCAGACTATCTTTACCACCTCTTATGTTCCTCCTTCGACAATTCCTCCTCCAAACATTCATCGCACTGAGGTTGGCTCCTCAAGTAAGAATGCCGCTATGAGGCGAGTAGTCATTGAAGTTCCTGCTAAGGGCAGTATCTTAAGGAAATCAGGTCAAGCGGATGTATGGCTAGAGCCTTTAATTGGCCCAATTGAGAAAGCTAAGCTAGAGAGCCATAGTTCCTTGACCCTGATGAACGATATTGTGCACGCCACTTTGAAGGTATTCCCCTTCTCTTCTTTCTTTTACTTTGTAATTTTTCTATCTTTGAGGATTCTTTTTTCTTTTTCCCCTTTTTAGGCCAACCTAATCGGCACAGAGATGATGAAAAGAATTGCCCACTCAGATCAATTAGTGCGTGATTCTAAGTTAAAGGCATGCAATTGGAAGGAACAGTTTGAGAGCTTGCAAATTGATGTAGAATATTTAGAAGAGAGCAAGAGTACCTTGGAGAAGCAGGTACGAGCTTTGACTTCGGAGTTGGCGGTTGAAAAGGCTTCCTTAAGCCAAGCAGATAAAGGAAAAACTCGCCTTGAAACTTCCTATTCAGAACAGTTGTCCAAGGCTAGTGAAGAAATCAGAGAGTTGAAGGCTCTTTTGAATAAAAAGGAAGCTTACGTTGGGGAACTCGTACAAAATTTGACTCAGGCATAAGAAGACCTTCGAGCTTTTTCTGATAAGGTGAACGCTTTAGAAAGCTCCCATGCCTCTCTCCAAACTTCTTACACATCTGCCTTGGCTGAAAATGAGAAGTTAAATAACGAAATTGCTGACTGGGAAAGGGATTATGAGATCCTTGAAGATAAATTTGCTATTGAAATAAGTTGGGCATTTTTGAATTCACGCCGTGATACCCTAATTAGAGCTGGCCAAGAAAATGTCAACTTGGAATCTGAGTTGGCAAAAATCAATGAAACTATTGAGAAAGTTTAGCAAACTTAAGATTTTCCTTCTCCCGTGGCCGAAGCTTCTGTGAATGTTGAAGTCGATACGGGTATCCCAACTATTTCAAGTCCAGTCGAGCCTATTGTTGCATGTCAAATTGAGCCCACAACTGTTGATACCCCTGCCCAAGTTGAGCCCGTTGTTGTTGATGCTTCTACTTCAGTTCCTCCAATTTCTCAGTGATCAGCCTTAGTTATTTGAATAACTTTGTTTTTGTTTCATTTGAAAAATTGTGGTGAAACCCTTGGTTCCATTTAAGGGTTTATTTTGAGAATTAAAGTCCCCAGACCTTTTATGGGGCAGCTTGTATAATCAATTCATAGTTTTGTGACTAAGTTCGTACTTAGTCTTAATTTTTTAAATATTAAGAAGTTTTTCATGTTATTATCTTGAACTTCTGTTTATTTTATTCTTGTCTTTATTTTTAAGGACTTACAGAATAATTTGCATTTTTGTTCTTCGAAAATGCTTTTGTTATCCTCATGACTAATTAATTTGAACATGAGTTTTATAAAAGAGAGCCCTTTTATACTTCGACACTTAATGAAGAAGACGTTTCAACTTCATAATGGTGTTAATATACGATAAAAGAAATAGGAACACACATGTTTCTTTGAAATAACTTTAACAAGTTTTTATTTGAACTTTGTCTAGTTTTGAATAATACTTTACATGTATTTAAAGTACATCTATAAATTTCTCATAACTGTTTTTCTTGTAACAGATTTAAAAAAGTAAAAATAATAAACACGAGGTTTTTATTTATAACCCATTTAGTACATAGCCTTTACCTAACTATAGTAAGGTTTTCTTTGGCCTTGGCTCGTGACTTCGTGACTTTTACTCTGCACTTGACTCTTTCAAGCTTGATTTTTCCTCCATTTGCTTTGCCTTCTTTATACACATGCCCGTGTATATTATGTAGTCCCCCAAGTGTTTGAGTGTTGAAGTATGAAGCCTCGAGCACTTGATTGTTTCTCTCATTTGGTCCTTTTCCTGAAAAGGAAAACATACGGGACTCGGAGGTACGATTATAGATGAAAACTGCTTAACCCGTTCGTATTTCTATCAGAATAATTGTAACCCTAGGCCAGGAATTTTAGTTTATTCCGTGTGCCTTACAGGTCGTGACTCATCATTTAGTACGGGTTAGCATTTTGCCTATCATCTAACATCGTTAGTAAAATTTTAACAATTCAAAAATTAAATTCAAAATGTTGATACTTGACCGTGGGTATTCCTTAGAAATAGTATCTCTTCAAGTGAACAGCATTCCAATGTGAAGGTAGTATCTTTCCATCCATTGTCTCCAGTTTATATGCTCATTTTCCTGCAATATCACGCACTTTATAGGGTCATTCCCATGTTGGACTTAATTTACCTGCATTAGCTGCCTTTGTAGATTGAAAAACCTTTTTAAGCACGAAGTCCCCAATTTTGAAGAACCTGAGGCGTGCTTTCCTATTATAGTATCGTTCTATGACCTGCTTTTGTGCTGCCATTCTTATTAGTGCAGCTTCTCTCCTTCCTTCGAGTAAATCAAGATTTAAACGCATCTCCTTGTCATTGGACTCTTCTATCGCCTGCGTGAACCTTGTACTTGGCTCCCCTATCTCAACGGGAATTAAAGTTTCTGCTCCATAAACCAACGAAAATGGTGTTTCTCCCGTACTTGTTTTCGCCGTTGTACGATATGCCCATAAAACACCAGGTAGCACTTCTGGCCAATTCCCTTTTGACTCTTCTAATAGTTTCTTTAAATTGTTGATAATGACTTTGTTTGTTGATTCTGTTTGCCCATTACCCACTGGATAATAAGGCATAGACGTAATCCTTTTAATTTACCAACTTTGAAGGAATTTCGTGATTTGAGCTCCTATAAACTGAGGGTCATTATCACATACGATCTCCTTTGGTACACCGAATCGACATATGATATTCCGCCAAATAAAATCTTTGACTTCCTTTTCTCGCACTTGTTTGAATGCTCCTGCCTCTACCCATGTAGTAAAATAATCAGTGAGTACGAGCAAAGATTTTACCTGTCCTTTTGCTTGTGGTAATGGACCTACGATATCCATTCCTCATTTCATAAATGGCCACAGCGCGATGACCGGATGTAATAAATCAGCAGGTCTATGCATATTGTTACCGTACCTTTGACATTTATCACATTTGGCCACGAAACTTTCTGTTTCTTCTTCCATTTTAGGCCAGTAATAACCTGCCCTAATTAAGGTTCTTACCAGTGATCTTCCACCTGCGTGGTTCCCATAATATCATTCATGTATTTCTCTCATTACATATTTCGTTTGTGAAGGTCCGAGGCATCTTGCTAAGGGACCACCGAACATTTTACGATATAGATTGCCTTGCTTTAAGCAGTACCGAGCAAATTTTTTTCGAAGCGCATGAACTTTTTTCTTATCATCAGGGACGGTACCATACTGCAAAAAAGCAACAATCTCGTTCCTCCAATCCCAAGATAAATTATTAAAATTCACCTCATTCTTATTAGGGTCGAGAACTGAATGAAATAAATGTATAACTGAGGCGTTTGCATCACTTGTCACATCAGCCGCATATGCGAGATTAGCTAGGGCGTCCGCTTCTACATTTTCATCCCTTGGTATTTGTATAACTTTCCATGTTTGAAATTGCTTTATCAATTCCCGTACCTTTTCTAAATACTGTTGCATCCTCGCTTCCCTAGCTGTATAAGTCCCCAGCATTTGATTAACCACGAGTTGTGAATCACTTTTGATTATAATCTAATTTATGCCAAGTTCTCATGCCAATTCTAGACCTGCAATTACAGCCTCATACTCTGCCTCATTGTTAGTTATAGAATGACATTTAATAGCTTGTCGAATGGTTTCACCCGTAGGTGGTAACAAAACAATCCCTAAACCTGCACCTTTCACGTTAGATGAACCATCAATGAATAAAGTCCAAGTTCTTGGGTTAGCTCCATTGAACACCTGTAATTCTTTCTCTGTTTCTAATTCCATCCCCTGGCTAAAATCAGCCACGAAATCAGCTAACACTTGTGATTTTATAGCAGTTCTAGGTTGGTACGTGATTTCGTATTCACTTAACTCTATAGCCCACTTAGCCAACCTACCTGATAACTCATGCTTATGTAATATATTACGTAAAGGGTAGGCAATTATACAGCAATAGGATGACACTGAAAGTAAGGTCTTAACTTCCTAGATGACATGATTAATGCGAGTGCATGTTTTTCTAATTGAGGACACCGCGTCTCCGCATCTAACAAAGATTTACTAACATAATAGATGGGGGATTATTTACCTTGTTCTTCCCAGACCAAAACAGCACTTACCGCTACTTCCGAAACAACAAGGTAATTGAGTAGTCTTTCCCCAGCCTTTGGTTTTGCCAGCAAAGGTGGATTTGATAAGTATGTTTTCAAATTCCTGAGTGCCTGTTGACAGTCATCATTCCATTCAAAATGATCTTGCCTTTTTAGGGCTGAGAAGAATTTAAAGCACTTCTCTGATGATTTAGAAATGAATCTTCCCAAGACTGCAATTCTCCCTGTTAATCTTTGAACTTCTTTCTTGTTTGAAAGTACATCAGGGATTTCTTCAATGGCCTTAATCTGTACAGGATTCACTTCAATACCACGGTTAGAAATAAGAAAACCCAAAAACTTACCTGATGCAACACCAAATGCACATTTCTCGGGATTTAACTTCATATTAAATTTGCGCAAAATTGAAAATGTGTCAGATAAGTGTAATATGTGATCTTTTGAATACTGAGTTTTAACAAGCATATCATCTATATACACTTCCATAGTTTTTCCTAAATGCTCTTGAAACATTTTGGTAACTAACCTCTGATACGTTGCACCTGCATTCTTTAGACCAAAAGGCATTACTTTATAACAGTATGTCCCCCTGTCTGTTATGAATGAAGTTTTTTCTTCATCTCCTGTATCCATTTTAATCTGATTATAACCTAAATATGCATCTAAAATACTTAAAGCTCATGACCTGCAGTTGCATCAATCAATTGATCTATGTGTGGTAGTGAAAAAGAATCTTTAGGGTAGGCTTTATTAAGATCTGTGTAATCTACACAAACCCGCCAATTACCGTTCTTCTTTGGAACTAAAACAGTGTTAGCTAACCAGTTAGGATACTTCACCTCACGAATGGAACCAATTTTTAGCAATTTTTGGACTTCTTCTTGAATCACCTGATTCTTGAAAGTTCCTTGCTTTCTTTTCTTTTGCTTGACAGGAGGGTATGATGGGTCTTCATTTAATTTGTGGTCATCACCTCCGGTGGTATCCCTATCATGTCAGAGTAGGACCAAGCAAAGCAGTCCACGTTAGTTTTTAAAAATTCAATTAACTTACCTCTCATGCCTTGGCTAAGATAGGCCCCAACATAGACTTTCTTATCAGGCCATTGAGCAAATAACACAATAGGCTCTAATTCCTCTATTGTTGTTTTGATATTTTCATTCTCTTTTGGTTTTTGAATGGTATCAGGCCTTGAATCTACATCTGTTTGCCCCTGTTCAGTTGAGGTTTGTGTTGTGGTGTCCTCAACTGCCTTCTGTGATTGCTATTTTTCTTCATTTCTCGTGCTTGTATCTGTAATGGAGTTGATAGTCCTGGATGTATATTGATCTCCACGAATTTGACAAGTTCCCCATGGCGACGGAAATTTGATAACTTAACGCAAGGTTGAAGGAACTGCATCCATCTCGTGGATCCATGGTCTCCCAAGGATCATGTTGTAAGACATCTCTATATCTACTACCTGGAACTTTGTATCTTTGTCGACTCCTTCAGTGAATGTGGTGAGTGTTACTTCTCCTTTCGTCACAACACTAGAATTATCAAATCCAGATAGAGTATGCGCCTTTGGTATTACTTTATCTTCAGCTTTCATCTCACGTAATACTCTTAGCAAAATAATGTTCACGGAACTACCTGGATTAATCAAGACTCATTTTACATTAGTATCATATACAATTAGAGATATTACTAGTGCAACATTATGAGGGGTTAACACGCCATCAGTGTCTGCATCATTGAATGTAATATTGTCTTCCTCCAAGATATGCCGCACCCGTTTCATTTGGGTAATTGCAACTTTGGAAATTTTGTTAGCTGCAGTATATGATATACCATTGATGCATTCACCCCCACTTATAACGTTGACATTTCTTTTGGGGGAAGGTGGTTTTGGAGGTTCCTGCTTGTTCTTCATGTAAGCTTGCTTACCTTTCTCACTGAACAACTCAGTAAGATATCTTAATTTTAATAAATGATCAACTTCACTTTGTAAAAATCTGCAGTCTGCTGTTTTATGCCCGTGATCATTATGAAACTCGCACCAATGATCAGGGTTGCACCTATTTGGATTCGATCTCATTTCTTTTAGCCATCGAACCTTATCACCCATGCTTCTCAAAATATCTACGAACTCGGAGGTGCTGACGTTAAAATTGTAACTACCGAATCTTGCTTTTAAGTTTTTATCATCATCTCGTGACTCATAGTTGTTTCGATCGTTCCTAAATCTTGATGAAGAACCTGATTCTCTATTCCTTGATCTGTGATCATACCTTTGATTGTCCTGCTTTGACCGTGAGTCTTTTCCCGCAGGTCCCATATACGGCTCGTACCTGTTTTTACCAGATCTTTTTTCGGTCTCCGCACGTCTCGAATTTACCTTTTCTTCTTTTTGAAATCGCGGAATAGTATCTTCTTCGATCCTTAGATTCGTGCTATACCTGTTATAAACATCATTCCACGTTGTAGCTGGGAATTCACGAAGGCTTTCCTTGAGTCTCCCCGTAGCTTCCGAGCTTTTCTCATTCAAGTTGCGTGTGAAATATATAACTGCCCCATTATCAGGTACACGAGGTAAGGTCATTCTTTCACGTTGGAACCTGTCCACGAATTCTCTAAGCAATTCTGAGTCCCCTTGCTGGACCTTGAAAATATCTTCCATTTTTTTTTCGACTTTTTGTGCTCCCGAATGTGCTTTAATGAAAGAATCTGCAAGCTCAGCAAAAGAGTTCATAGAATTTTCGGATAAAAGAGAATACCATGTTAATGCACCCTTGGTGAGTGTTTCACCGAATATTTTGACTAATACTGATTCAATCTCCTGCTTAGTCAAATCGTTGCCTTTTACTCCTATTGTGAATGCAGTCGCATGATCTCGTGGGTCTGTTGTTCCATCGTATTTTGGAATATCAGGCATTTTGAATTTCTTTGGAATTGGAAGGGGAGCAACATTTGGCTTCCAAGGTTGTTGAGAATATTTATCCATATCTACCCCTTTGATTACGGGCGGCACCCCGGGTATTTGCTCTATGCGGTCACTTTGCTCCTTGAGTTGTTTCTGCAATGTTAGTACTAAATTTTACAAATCTGAATTAACTAAATTACCTGGTTCTCCCTCTTGCAATTCACTGGGGGTTCCACTGCTACCTGAATTAACAAGCCCGAAATGAGGTTTCTCCAGAGTGTAGTTATTTGGAGTAGGTGTGGGTGGTGCAGTAGGTAACTTGCTAACCAAGGCCTGAATGACTTTATTGACCTGTGCGGTAATAAGTTTTTGCAAAGCTTCATCCATGGCTTCAACATTTTCGAATTGAGCCTGTCCATCTGTATGAGATCCATCAGGAGTGCATTCACGAGATCGCTGAGGAGAGCCTCGTGGAGAAATAATCAATGCATTATTATCCTGAGGGTCTCTCTGAAGTTGTTGGTTTTCTTGGTTTCCTTGACTGTTGTCATTGTTGTTCGACATAGTTGATGCAACAAGGAAAGTTAAGAGAAAAGAAAATATATTATCAGATTCCCGGTAACGGAACCAATTTGTGTAACAAAAAAATGAAATTTTAGTCAAAGCTAGAATTTAGAAGAACACGGGTTAATGATAATTGAAGAATATGTAAAAGAGAGTAATTTGGGTAGCAAGAATATAATCAGGAGAAAAACAAGTAAACCAAAGTATATTCCAATAGTGTTTCATGTCCCTACAATTGATCAATTATCTATTTGGGAGATATGCGTTCTGCCCTTGTCTTAATAAGGCTATTATGAGTAATTAAAGACATTGAATGCTACGTTACACAATCATTGTATTTAATACAGATTCTCTAACGTATTTAGTAGTTAATGCTCATTAAATACTGTATCTGTACTCTCATATATTGTCAGATTCATTACCCTTGATTCCCTTACCTAAATGACTTAAATAGATACGGGCGTTGAGTCCTTTGAATATCTACCTGTGTCTCTTCCTTTGCCTTTGCTCGTATCTGTTGCAACTCGTGTCTCTTTGCCAGTTGTAACTCTGTGACTAGTCTACGTATCTTGACACGTCATTTTTATTCCACTTTAATATGTAAACTCAATTTTTCCCAATACACACCATAGGGGTCGTGATGCACCTAATATCTAAGACTAGATAAGCCTATCACTTAATAACATTAAATTAATAAAAAATATAATATAATAAAGCAAAGTTTAATATAAAGACAGAAATATAGTCAATATAAGCCAAAGTGGCAATACTCAATGCCTTTCCACAGAACTAGGTTGTACAAAGTCATAAGCTCTAACTGAATACACATTGAATTAATATTCAAAAAAGATACAATATTGTTCGAATGTAAAATCAATAGTAATATAAAAGATGAGACTCCAAGGGACCGCGACATCATGCAGCTCTACCTTGAATCCTCACAAACAAAGCAAGCTCACAATCTCGGGGTCCGCCGCCATTTACGTAACAATTCGACCGGCTATTTTGAGAGTTGTAGCCCCCCAATTTACTGCTCATTTTTGTGCTTTATAGCTGTTATGTGACTTGTCGGGGCAGTAGATTTGGGCCCGCAAGGATTTCAGAATGAATTAAGACACTTAGTCTCGAGGTTGAAGGCTTAAGATGGTTGATCGGATAAAGACTTATGTGTAAACGATCCTAGAATGGAGTTTTGATGGTTTTATTAGCTCCGTTGAGTGATTTTGGACATAGGAGTGTGTTCGGATTGTGATTTGGAGGTCTATAGTTGAATTAGGCTTGAAATGACGAAAGTTGAAAATTTAGAAGTTTGACCGAGAGTGGACTTTGTGGTTACCGAGCTTGGATTGGGGTTTCGAGAGTTGGAGTTGGTCTGTGCTGTCATTTGTGACTTGTGTACAAAATTTGAGGTCAATCGGATGTGATTTGATATGTTTCGGCGTCGTTTGTAGAAGTTGGAATTCCTTAGTTTTATTCGGCTTGAATTGGGGTGCGATTCGTATTTTTGATGTATTTTGATATGATTTGAAGACTCAACTAAGTTTATATCGTGTTTTAAGATTTTTTTATATAATTGGTTGAGGTCCTGTGGACCTCGGGTTGATTTTAGAAGGTTAAAGGAACGAAAATGAGACTTAGTGCATTGTTGAAGCTGGGCGTTTTCTTGTGTGATTGCACCTGCGAGGGATTGGCCGCAGGTGCAGCTGGATATGCACAGGTGCAGAGCTGGGTTGACCTGGGGCCGGACACAGGTGCCGGGGGGTAACCACAGGTGTGAGAAAGGCTCTGCAGATGCGGAATTGAGGGGCGTAGGCTATTTCCGCAGAAGCGCTTCCGCAGGTGCGGGACCTGGAGCGCAGGAGAAGGCCCTGGGGACTTTAGTGATTTTCACATAAACAGATGACTATCTGCAGAAGCGGGACCGTAGGTGCGAGGCCCCTGCAGAATATTTAAATTCAAGGGTTCGCGATTTTTCTTCATTTTGAACATTTCAAGCTCGGGATTGGGCAATATTTTAGAGGATTTTCGAGGGGTTTCTTGAGGTAAGTCACTTCTGCTCATTTTAATCAATAATTTTGTTTCCCCATTGAATTTTCCACCTAGTTTGTGTGTATTTATGGTGGAATTTGAGGGTTTGAGGCTAGAGATTTGGAGAGTTTGATTTCGGGATTTGGGTGACGATTTGGTGTCGGATTTTGGTAAATTTGGTATGGTTGGACTCATGGTTGAATGGGCTTTCGGGTTCTGTGACTTTTATCGGATTTTGAGACGTGAGCCTGGGGCCGGCTTTTGATCTGATTTTTGACTTTTGATTAATAACTTAGTGTTTTCTTATGGAATTAATTCCTTTAGCTTGTGTTGATTGTATCGAACTGTTTGTGGCTAGATTCAGAGCATTTGGAGGCCGATTCACGAGACAAGGGCGTGTTAGAGTAGTGATTTGCACGGGTTGAGGTAAGTAATAACTCTAAATTTGGTTCTGAAGGTATGACCTCGTATTATATGTCATGTGGTTGGTTTTGAGGTGACGCATATGCTAAGTGACTGGCGTGTGGGCGTGCACCGTAGGAATTGTGACTTGGTCAATTCCATGGAACTGTATAGCTAAAAAATCTATTGTTATCCGTACATTCTCCATGTGTTATAGAAATTGAACTACAAATCATGTTAGAAATCATAATCCGTACATTCTCCATGTGTTATAGCTGTAAAATCATGTTTATTTGCATATCATATCTCAGTCTCTATTGTTCTTTGTTGATACATTATATCATTTTTATTTGGGATGATTTTCATGATTATTGAGAACCCGAGAGACTGGAGAGGTTGATGACTAAGTGAGGCTGAGGGCTTGATAGTGGGGATATATTTGGGATTGGGCTGCAAACCGCAACATGTTTCATTGATTTATGTCATGATTGGCTTGTTATAGCGTTTGGACTAAAGGATTCCCTCCGAAGTCTGTACACACCCCCAGTGAGTGCAGGTACCTACTGAGTGCAAGTGTCGAGTACTGAGTGTCGAGTGTTAGTGCCGAGCAACTGAGAGGAAATGAGAGACTGTGAGGAATGAGTGAATGTGAGGTTGGAGCGAATAGGGGGACTGAGTGACTGTTGCTATGAGATTATGCACTTGATTTCATTAATATTGTACTTCAGCTGACATTTATCGATGTCATGTATTTTTGAGAGATGTTATATCTTGCTTCAATTGAACTTGACATGAATTAATTGTTTTGGCATTTATTGTCGAACTTGAAAGCATGCCTATCTTCCTATGTTGAAATTACTATAATTCAACTATAATTGTGAATCCAATTACTACTTTCAGTCCTTTATTTAATCTTGTTACTTAATGAGTTGATTGTACTCACGCTACACGCTACACTTCGTGTGCAAATCCAGGTGTTTCTGGACACGATGGGTGTTGATTCTCTATACAGCTTGATCGTTTGGAGATTTCAAGGTAGGTGTCCGGCGTTCGCAGACCTTGTTTCTCCTTCCCTATCTTTCCGCTTTATGTGTTTCGTTTCAGACTATTACAGATAGTATTTCAAGACTTGTGTTGTATAGATGCTCATGTACTTAGTGACACCCCGATGTTAGGCGTTTTCGTATTGGGTTTGACCTTCTATCCAGTTTTTGAGAGTTTGATGAATTTAAACCTGTGTTGTTTTGCTTTTCATTTAAAAGGGTTGGAATTATTTTTAAATGTTGGCTTACCTAGTACCACGTTAGGCGTTATCACGATAGGCTAGGTTTTAGGTCATGACAAGTTGGTATTAGAGCCTAGGTTACATAGGTCTCACGAGTCATGAGCAGGTTTAGTAGAGTCTTATGGATCGGTACGGAGATGCCTGTACTTACCTTTGAGAGGCTGTCGAACCCTTAGGAAACTTCACGTTCTTGTATTTTTATGGTGCGGATTAGTTGATTCCGATAACTAAACTTCTATTATTCTATTCTCTCATAGATGGTGAGGACACATACTACCAGTCAGGACGGACAACCACTAGTACCACCGGCTAGGTCCATGAGAAGATAAGGTCGCGGTAGGGGCCGCAGTAGGGGTAGGGGTAGGGTCATACATAAGCTAGATCAGTGTCTGTAGATCCATCAGTCGCTCCAGCTTAGGAGCATGTACCAGATACGGTTGTGCTAGTAGGACCAGCTCAGGCACCAGCTGTGCCCATTGTTATTACAAGCCTTCAGGTGGCTTTGGCCCAGATTTTAACTGTGTGCACCAGCCTTGCTCAGGCGGTCTCTGTTCCAGCCACTTCTCAGGCCAGGAGAGGTACTTAGACCCCCGCCGCTTGTACTCCAGAGTAGGTGATGCAAGGACTTCAGACACTGGGGGTACTACCAGCCTAGCTGGTTGTAGCTGCTCTGACCTAGGTGGGTCCCGTTATGATTGATGATGAGCATAGTAGACTAGAGAGATTTGGGAGGCTTCAGCCTCCATCATTTAGCAAGGCTGAGTCAGAGGATTCTCAGGGCTTCTTGGATAAGTGCCAGCAGATTCTTCACACGGCGAGTATTCTGAAGACCAATGAGGTCTTATTCACTACTTTTTAGTTTACTAGGCCTGCCTTCAGATGGTGGGAGGCTTATGAGAGGCACAAGCAGTCTGTGCAACACCATTTTCAAGGCAGGAGTTATCAGTTCGAAGTTCATGCCGCAGTCTTGCAAGGAGGAGTTGTATAGACAGTTTGAGCAGCTACGTCAGGAGGGCATATCTGTAACCCAGTACGAGATGAGGTTTTCAGAGTTGTATCATCACGTATTTTTGTTGGTTCCCACTTATAGGGAGAAGATTAGGAGGTTCATTGATGGCCTCACATATCAGCTGTGGTTGCTTATGACTCGGGATAAGGTATTTGGTGCTACTTTTGATAAGGTCGTTGATATTGATCGGCAGATAGAGATTGTCCATAGTCAGGAGCGTGAGGAGAAAGAGGCCAAGAGGCCTTGAGGTTCGGGCTGTTTCAATGGTGTTTCTTCTGGAGAGCAGTCCAACCACAGCAGGGGTCGTCTCTATAGGCCCGCTCAGATGGCTCATCCAGTTCATCGTGGTGCATCATCCTGTCATGGTTCATACAGTGCTCGTTAGGGTCAGTCATCTCTCAGTGCCCTTCCAACTCAGAGTTCGTCCCGTGCTCCATCGGTTTAGGGTTCATCCATGTCAGGTCCTTCTAGCAATTATTCTCGTACCCGAGCCCTCCTATAGTCCCCCACTACCATCACCGATTAGTTGCTTCAAGTGCGGGGAGTTTGGGCATATGTGGAGGCAGTGTCCTCATCGCCCGGAAGGTCTAGTACAATAGAGGAGTCAGGCTGCGACTTCCGCACCAGTTACTTTACCACCTGCCCAACCAGCTCGAGGTGGGGCCCAGACAGCTAAGGGTCGCCCTAGAGGGGCAAGCCGATTAGGTGGCATCCAGGACCGATTCAATGCTATTTCTTCCAGGCTAGATATTGTTGCTTCAGATGCAGTGATCATAGGTATTGTCTCAGTATAGCACAGGGATGCTTCTGTATTATTTGACCCTGGTTCCACTTATTTGTATGTAGCATCGTATTTTGCTCATTATTTGGATATGCCATGTGAGTCCTTAGTTTCATCTGTTCATGTATCTACGCCAGTGGGTGATACTATTGTTGTAGACCACATATATCGGTTATGTGTAGTGACTATTGCGGGATTGGATACTAGAGTTGACCTTTTACTACTTAGCATGGTTGATTTCAACATGATCTTAAGTATGGATTGGTTGTCTCCATGTCATGCTATTCGTGATTGTCACGCTAAGACTGCGACGTTGGCAATGCCGGGGTTGCCATGGATCGAATGGAGAGGTTCTCTAGATTATGTTCCCAACAGAGTGATTTCCTATTTGAAGGCCCAACAGATGGTTAGGAATGGCTTTTTATCTTATTTGGCCTTTGTAGGGGATGTTGGTGCTGATACTCCCACTATTGATTATGTTCCGGTGGTGCGAGATTTTCTGGATGTGTTTCAGGAAAACCTGCCGAGCATGCCGCCCGACAGGGATATTGAACTAGTGTCGGGCACTCATCCCATTTCTATTCCTCTGTATCATATGACACTAGCTGAGTTGAAGGAATTGAAAGAGCATCTTCAGGAACTTCTTGATAAGGGGTTTATTAGGCCCAGTGTGTCACCTTGGGGTGCACCAGTTCTGTTTGTGAAGAAAATGGATGGTACTATGTGGATGGGCATCGATTATAGGTAGTTGAACAAAGTTACAATCAAGAACAAGTATCCTTTGTCGCGCATTGATGATCTATTTGACCAGCTTCAAGGAGAGAGGGTAACAACAATTAAATTTGTAAATGGGATTCTAAAAATACGTGATCTATTTTTATGCTAGTTGTATGAGCAGATGATGCTAGGAATATGAAGTTTAATGATGAAATGCAAGCTAAAACGAGGCGGTAATCAAACCGATAGGCATGCTGCCCGGGTATAGGACTGGTCGATGGAGGACCTCGGGGTCGATACCTGGGCTCGATCTCGAGCTATCGGGGGTAGTCAGGAATGGGATAACAGTTAAGATACGATTAATCTAGGCTCCTTATGGCCAAGACCAAGCAATAGATGAAGAACAAGTAAGAAAGTTATAAATGCTAAAGTGGCCTCGAGCCAGAGAGAACGAGCAAGTTAGGAATAAGAGAGAGAGAGATAGATAGATATTATTGCATTTGTGGAGAAATAGTTGGAGCAGGATCAACCTTTTACAAGGTAGTATGGGTTACCTTTATATGAGAGGGGAACCGGCTATAGTACATGTGCATTAATTGTAAAGTATGGAGATGTGACGGCTAGACGCCATGCTTCGGCGTAGGCTTTGGATAGGACGGCCCTGTTAGACTTAGTCGTGTGTCTAGGGAACTTCCCCTTCTATTCTAGCCTCGTCCTTTGTCTTTTTCGAGTCGGGCCCCAACGAGCCCCGAGGGAGGGAACTCGGTCGTGGCTTCACGTCCTCGAGGTCTCGAGGCATTCTTCCGAAGTGGCTTGATAGCGAGAAATCAAGTCCTCTGATTTCGCCGCATACAGATAGTCTCCGTGTTTCCTAGAACGAAGCGATGGGAAATGATTCTGACACCTGACTTCTGGAGCTTCTTATGGTGATGTTACACCAATGATGCAACCTGTGGCACGAGCTTTTGTGACAATCGAGGTTCCCCGTGGACTTGTGTATTTTCACATTATTTGACGCGCTGCTAATTCCCGTTCTCCAAGGTGAGTGTACCGCCATCGATTCGATTTTTCAAGAGCATAGTAATTGCACCCGCTAGTCAATCTTCCAAATCCTCGATGATTATGTCGTTACCCCTATAAATGGGGGTGCCTTGGCGCTGATTTTTCTATCTCAGTGCTTCCATTGGCTTATTTACCCATTTCTTCTTATCATCTTCCTCCATCCTTGAACATCATGTTTGGATCTCATGGCCTCAAGGCTATTCGGCAGAGCTCTCGCAAGCGGTGTTGTGTCCTGTTGTCGGAGCTTCCCTTTGTCGAGCATGACCGAGTTGTCCTGTCGCTACTGCGGTCGTTGTTATGTTTGTTGCTGTTTGCTCGAGATAATGACATACGAGGGTCAACTTTTCTTGCTCGCAAAAAGCTCCTCGAATTACATACCGCTACTCAAAAGGGGGCTCGGATTATACACCGCTACTCACCTTCATATCCTGGCTCGACGGGGTGCTCTTCCCTAATCTGGGGGCTTGCACGACTAGATGTTCCAAGAAGTGGACCCTAAGTAACCGTGAAAGTGGGACCGAGGCTTGTTCGGTCCGCTGTCTCTCCGAGGTTCTCTTGGCCAGCGAGGGTCCTCGAGCTTCGGAGAGCTATGGTATTTTTTCATCCCTCCCTGCTTTTCGCCCTATCCTTTGGGGATATCAGTGTGGAAGGCCAGGATGAGGCTTTTGAGGATGCACGTCCGGAGGCGCCCATTGTAGGAGGCAGACCTTCGAAGGTAGATCGGTCTCTAGGCTTTTACTTCGCATGTGCATCCTTCTGTTTCTTCCCTTTTTGGTGTAGAGATCCTATGTAGGATTTTGTAATTGTATGTAAGGACCCCTCGAGAGCCGTTGTACACGAATTTTTATGAATATGAATATACTTCCTGGACTTCGGTTTTCGATTCTTGCCTTATTATTGCACGCTCTCATGCCCTTCGAGGTCTTCGAATGTTTTCCTTTATTGTTGACCGCTGATATCTAACCCGGATGCGAGCGTTCTTTCCGATCCTCTGCTGATTGACATGTCTCTTTTTCGAGCCCCTCGTCATACCTCGGACCAAGGCTGAATTGATGTGATAGGTTCGGGCTGTCGGGCCCTCCGAGTTGCACAGAGATAGTACGCTGAGTTTTGGAGCTTTCGATAGCGGTAACCTGAGAGAAGGTCAGCTTTGGGTACCTGGGGATCTTTTTTGAACTTGATGTAGATAGCTTTTTCAAGCGTAAGGGATAGACTTCTATTGAGGGGTTGCCTGTACTCAGGCGCTGCCTCGAGCCTTCCTAGAGCCTTCGTGATCGGAGCTTCGCATGCTTATTTTTCTTTTTAGAAAAGGAAACCATGAGATCGGGTACCGCCTTGAGTCGAGTAATGACGTTGAAAGCTTCCCGAAGCCCGACTTTTTTTTTGGCGGAGATTCTCGAGGTCGGATGCTGCCTCGAGACTGAAGACAACACGGTTGACTCTTTGAGGCATGCTTTCTTGTTGATGGATGCCTCTAGGGTCGGGTATCACCCCATTGATCTGTATCGAGGCTGCTGGCTTCTTGGGGATTGCTCCGGATAGGTGAATCGTCGCTGTTTCCCGCATATATGTGGGGTAACTTTGGCTTCTTCAAAAGGCCTCACTATTTTAGATAGCTACCCTTCTGCCTTGGCGTAGGGTTCTTTATTTCCTCAGGCGCAAAAAAGTGTTGGCGCACGTTCTTGCTTTAGTCTGTCAATTCTACCATAGCCATGGCAACTAATTCGGTCCCGGCCTGGCAAGGAGTGGGGAGTGTCACTCCCATCGCTCAGGATCCGCGGGAGTTCGCTCTGAAGACCGTGTCTTTGATAAAAGAGGAACATCTGGGGATGGTGAGAAGATGTTGCGGATGGAGCGAGGGGGTAACTCTGTAGGTGCTTTCCTCGGATGAGAGTATTACGGATTCTGCTGATGGATTCTTGAGTGTATACCTATATCCTTTCGCATTTGGCCCCCTTGATAGGGTCGTACTTGATTTTTTCTTGAAGTTTCGGGTTACTTTGGCTTAGATACATCCGTCATTTTGGCGAGTGGTGCTGATGATGAGGTCCTTTGCGAAGAAGGCTGGGCTTGAATTCACGCTTAGTCACCTCGTCAGGCCGTACCAACCCTTCCATCACCGAGGTATGCTAACTCTGTGGTGTCGTTCATCCACGCCCTTCGTCGTCGACGATGAAGAAGATGGGGATCGGGAGTGGGCTAGTGGGTTCGTCTGGGTCTGGACGGCTGACATCATCCCCGTGGAGCTTATTCCATTTCCCGAGGGATGGAATTATGCATGTGAATGGAGTGTCTAGCGCTTTCTCGGATTTTGCTTATAGCAAAAAATCAGTTGAGTAATTGTGCTTCTCCCTTTTTGCAGCAACTTCATGGACGTCGGGCAAAGTTCTCGATCTGCCCGGCTAGGTCTGGAGGTTGGTGATCCATTCGACCTGCGTTAAGCATAGTTGGCAAGCTATATTCCGTATTGTATGAGGAGCGAGATACCAAGGTATGCGCCCACGCTGCCTTTGCCTTGGCCTTCATATATTTGAGATGACATTTTCCCTTTCTTTTGTACCGGTTATGCCTTTGTACGTACCAGGAGGTTCTTTGGGATGAGGCAGTGCTCTTCCGAAGAGGGGAAGGAGTCATTGGCCCCCGAGCTGGGGGATGATGGCGATAAATGGGATTTGCACCCGTAGTATGGTGGAGCTTTTAATGGGGCTCAATAGGCATGTATCTTTGCCCAGCTGTTTAGGCTCAATCTTTGAGCCCGACCTTGAATCGAGCTTGCCATACCTCCAGTGTCTTATGCCTGATGAGTGGATGATAATCGTTTTTATTTCTCGCCCTCGGGCGTTTGTTGCTTCAACTATTTTGGGTCCAGTCTCCGAGTCGCGTTGCGACTCGAGCTTCAATTGACCCTCAAGTTTTTTTGTGCATGCATGGGTGGATGACGATGGTTTCTATTTCTCGCCTTTGGTCGTTTGTTGTTTCAACTATTTTGGGTCCAGTCTCCGAGTCGCATTACGACTCGAGCTTCAATTGACCCTCAAGCTTTTTCGATTTTCAAGCTTGCGACAGTGGCTCTTACGCTTTTTGGTCGTTGAGACCCTCTTACGCTGTGCCCTGAGGCATGTATAGTTAACTATTTTGGATCCGGTCTTCGAATCGGGTTACGACTCGAGCTCATTTTAATCCTCAAGTTGTCAATTTTCAAGCTGGCGACAATGGCTCTTACATTGTTTGGTCGTTGAGACCTTTTAGTGTGTGTCCCGGAGGCTTATTTAGCTGGCAACAATGGCTCTTACGCTTTGCCCGTAGGCATTTTGTAGGCTTTGTATTCCTCCTATTAAGGTCTTTTTGGAAATAATTTTGCCTGACCCATCGTCGGTTCGAGAAGAACCTCAATTTCAAGTCATTAGTGGCGATGTTAGAGTACCTTGGAAGGTTTTTAGCTCGTAGGTTGAGTAGGTCGATGCCTTGTGATTTGTAGTTGACATAGTTGAAGCTCGTTTGCCTATTGAGGGAAGCATGTTTCAACCGGTTCTTTCTGAAGTATATTCGAAGTAGTGGCCTGCAATTTTGTTTAGCGACGGTCAGGCGTCCCCGAGTCGCATTAATTTGGTTGGATCAGCTATTTTGACCTTAGTCATATGTGTTTGACCGGAGCCATTTTGATCCCGAGTGATAGTTTAGGTGTTTACACCGAGGGTATGTCCTTTCGGGATTCTTACAAATGCGACATATAGCCTAAACTTCGGGACTTTGAGTTTTATGACTGTAGTAAGGTCTTACAAAATTGTTCATGCCTGTTGAGGTTTCACAGTTTATGCTACTTTGTAGAATAGATCTAGTTATACTGAGTCTGCCCACTCGGGGTCTTACGGCCTCGGGTTTTCTAGTGTAAGGCATTTGGTGACAGTCTCCGAGTCATCGAATTTGCTTAGTCTCGAAGGCCATTTATTCGTGAGCTCAGAGTTATCTTACTGGGGCTTTATGAGCCTGGAGTTCCGACCCTGGGGCCGTGGGGGTGCCAAATTGTTGACGCTAAGTCTCCGAGTATTTTGGGATGCATTCGGTGGAGGGATCCCCGCTGCGAGTATGTCGAGCTTTCTTTTATTGGAGTATGAGGTACTTTTGGTGGCAGGTACCCTTCGATTTATTTACGTAAACATATATTGTTTTGTTGAATCGATCTATATTAGATCGATTTTGATCGCTTGACGATTTTCATGTTGCCTCGTTTGAAGTTTTTGTGGCTTCAGAGCTTTGACCCAGAGGTCGTATGAGCGTTTGAACTGCTAGCATCTGTTTCCGAGTTTTTGGGACGTTTCTGGGAAAAGAATTTATTACCTTACTCTGAGGAGGAGTCTTCTTTTTTCTTTTGACAAAAGGCATTCTTTGATTGCTCGATATAATAGTACATGTATTCGCCGACGGGGGCCTGACTATATGGTCATGGCTCGTTCGACCGTTTGGTCCGATACATTGTTTTCCTAGGGGAACCTTATTTGGTGTTTCCAAAACTCCTTCGAGCGAGTAGCTTTCTGGGGGAATGCCCCTCGCCATTCAAAAGTCGTCCGCAAGGGAAGTCTTGAGAATTTTGCGGAATTCCCCCTTAGGGAGCTCGCAGACGTTGCCTCGTTAAAAACCTTGCCGGTAAAAACTCTTCTTTTGGGACAAAAACTCGGTCGAAGGAAAAGAGTGAAACAGGTGTGGTTTTAGAGCCTTGAGGTCTTCCGACAACGCTAGCGTTCCGGCAGCTCGGGTAGGGTGCATGCATAGGGTTAGTTCCAAATTTGAAAATAAAAAGGGGGATGGTCGTACCTTGAAGTGAGATATGCTGGCAATGCCTCAGGATTGGTTCGTTATAATTTCCTGGGGCGGAGATGCGGCATGGATTTCTATTTCATTTCGTTAAGCTCGATCGAGGGTGAGGCCCGATTCAGTTTTTGGTTTATTTGGGGACGGAGGTATGAGCGTTGGTGCCACGTCGTGTATTGCGAACATTTCCCTTGCCGCGTGTTGTTCCCCGTAGACGGTTTTGATCCCATCCTTTGTTAGGAACTTTACCATCTGGTGGAGGGTGGATGGTACTACTCTCATGCAGTGTATCCACGGCCGCCTAAATAAGGCGTTATACCTCATATCTCCCTCGATGACATGGAATTTGGTGTCTTGGGTCGTGCCAGCCATGGTAACTGGAAGGACGATTTCTTCTTTCGTCGTTTCGCTCGCCATGTTGAATCCATTGAGGACTCGAGTGGCAGGCACAATCTAGTCGAGAAGTCCGAGCTATTTTATTACCCTTGACCTGACAATATTGGCCGAGCTACCTGGATCCGCGAGTACACGTTTTATCTGAAAAGAATTTACAATGAAGGAAATTACCAGGGCATCGTTGTGGGGCAGAGACAGGGCCTCGATGTCCTCTTTGTTGAATGTGAGGGCGTCTTCGGGGATATATCCCCGAGTCCATTTTTCTCTGGTGATGGATATTTTTGTTCTTCTTATCACGGGTTCCTACGGGGCATAGACGCCCTATGATCATGTGGATGACATGTTGCGGCTCATTTGCCTTATTTTTCTTGGTTGCCTCCCTTTCTCAGAACTGGTTTTTGGCCTGATCGCTAAGGAATTCCTGGAGGTGTCCTTTGTTGAGCAATCGATCCACCTCCTCTTGTAGTTGATGGCAATCCTCGATCCTGTGGTCGTGCGTGTTATGGAACTCGCATACTAAGTTGTAACTCCTCTACGAAGGATCCAACTGTATTGGTTGGAGCGATTTGGCGTCTCTGATCTTACTGATAGCAAACATGATGTCCGACACATCGATGCTGAATTTGTATTCCGATAGGTGGGGCGCATTCATTGGTACTATGTTTCGATCGAACCTAGTTCTGTTGATGAGCCCTCTAGGGTCATGGCCTCGGTCCACCCTCCGATCGTTGTGAGGTAGGTTGCGCTTTGGGGCGTTCCTCCTATCTTCGAGGTACGGTTGGTACCTTTCTTTGTTTGGTTTTGATTCCTTTGCCATGATTCTGTTTGGGTATACTGAGCCCGAAGGGACTCCCAACTGGTCATCCTCAGCTCTGATCTTTGATTGATACCGATTGTGGACGTCCGACCAGGTCATGGCCGGATACTCGATCAAGTTCTACTTCAGTTGTTTTGAAGCCACTTAGCTTCGTTCGTTCAGGCCTTGGGTGAAGGCCTGCACTGCCCAGTCGTCGGAGACTGGCGGCAGCTCCATCTGTTCTATTTGAAAGCGGGACACGAATTCCCGCAGCATCTCGTTCTCTCTTTGCTTGATTTTGAAAATGTCAGACTTCCTCGTTGCTACCTTGATGGATCCGGCGTGCGCCCTTACGAAGGAGTCTGCTAGCATGGCTAATGAATCTATAGAGTTGGGAGCCAAGTTGTGGTACCACATCATGGCCCCCTTCGAAAGTTTCTCCGAATTTTTTTAGCAATTCGGATTCGATCTCGTCATTCTTTATATCGTTGCCTTTCACTGCGCATGTGTAGGCAGTAATGTGTTCGTTAAGGTTGGTGGTACCGTTGTACTTAGGGATTTCCGACATTCTAAACTTCTTTGGAATGGGCTTCGGGGCCACTTCCTCGGGGAACGGCCTCTGTATGAACTTCTTTGAATCCAAGCCCTTGAGGATCGGGGGCGCACCTAGGATATGATCGACCCTAGAGTTGTAGGTCTCGACCTTTTTATCGTTGGCCACAATCATTTTCTCACCCGATTTAATCTTTTTGGTGAGGTCCTCGAGCACCTTTACTATGGAAGGGTCGGCTATGGACCCGTTATTGCTTTATCTTTCGAGCACTTGCTCGGTGGGGGGAGCTGTTTCCGGTGCTGCTGTGCTGGGAGTCTTCGAATGGCTTTGCAACTGAGCAATGGCCAACAGTTGTGCCTACAACATTTCAAAAATAACATGAAGACTAACTTCCTGTTCTTCCCGGGCTGGGGTTTTTTGGACTTCTTGTCGGTCATTATGTTGTATGCTTCTATCGGTGTGGGAAGTTTCGTCGACTTGTCGTGCATCCTATGAATCCGCCTCTGCTAGAATCGGTCCGATCACGTTATCGGGATTCTGTAGCAGCGCTCCAGCGGCCGGGACAGCCATGTCGTTTTCCCCGTCGTTTTTGAGGTTGTCGTTCTCGATTCTTTTTACCAAGCCAGACATTTTGACCTGAAATCAAGAGATCTTGGACAAGAAAAAGTGTGAAAGGTAACTTGCATTTGTGCAATGAAACTACCAAGAAAATAATCACTATTATTTTTAGCCCCACGGTGGGCACCAAACTGTTTACCGTGAAAATGGTAACAACAATTAAATTTGTATATGGGATTCTAAAAATACGTGATCAATTTTTATGCTAGTTGTATGAGTAGATGATGCTAGGAATATGAAGTTTAATGATAAAACACAAGCTAAAATGAGGCGGTAATCAAACTGATAGGCCTGCTGCTTGGGTATAGGACTGGTCAATGGAGGACCTTGGGGTCGATACCTGGGATCGATCTCGAGCTATCGGGGGTATTCGGGAATGGGATAATAGTTAAGATACAATTAATCAAGGATCCTTATAGCCAAGACCAAGCATTAGATAAAGAACAAGTAAGAAAGCTACAAATGCTAAAGTGGCCTCGAGCCAGAGAGAACGAGCAAGTTAGGAAGAAGAGGGAGAGAGAGAGAGAGATATTATTGCACTTATAGAGAAATAGTTGGAGCAACATCAGCCCTTTACAAGGTAGTGTGGGTTCACTTTATATAGGAGGGGAACCCGACTATAGTACATGGGCATTAATTGTAAAGTATGGAGATGTGACGGCTAGAAACCATGCTTCGGCGTAGGCTCTGGATAGCCCGCCCTATCAGACTTAGCCATGTGTCTAGGGAACTTCCCCTTCTGTTCTAACCTCGTCCTTTGTCTTCTTCGAGTCGGGCCTTGACAAGCCCTGAGGGAGGGAACTCGGTCGTGGCTTCACTTCCTTGGGGTCTCGAGGCATTCTTCCGAAGTGGCTTGATAGAGAGAAATCAAGTCCTCTGATTTCGCCGCATACAACTAGCTTCAGGGAATGAGGGTATTCTCTAAGATTGACTTGAGGTCTGGGTATCACCAGTTAAAGATTTGGGACTCGGATATTCTAAGGACAACATTCAGGACTCGTTAAGGTCAGTATGAATACCTTGTGATGTCTTTTTGGCTGACCAATGACCCAGCAACATTCATGCATCTGATGAACAATATATTTCATGTTTATCTCGACTCATTTTTCATAGTATTCATTGATGATATCCTGATGTACTATAACAACAAATCATGTTAGAAATCATAGATTGTGAGGACACACACAACTAGATTTGACGAAGAGACACTTGCGCCCTCTGCTAGAGCTGCAAGAGGCCTGGGCCGGGGTAGAGGCTGAGGATGGGCACATGGTGCAGCCAGAGCACCTGCCTAAGATGCTACAGAGGAGACATCAGTTGAAGAGCAGGTACCTAAGACGCCTGTTACTACCCTTCCACTTCAGGAAACTTTTGCCTAGTTTTTTAGCATATTTGGCACTCTAGATTAGGCACGGTTGATCCCAATTGATCCTTCCACATCTCAGATCAGGGAAGGAGCACAAACTCTCACCGCCTGTACCCTAGTGAAGCAAGTTCAGATTGACCAGGTCCTACAAGTCATACTAGTACAGCCGGTTATCCTAGTTCAGCCCGAGGTTAGGGCATCAGCTTCTGAGGGGGAGCAGCTCAGGCCTGAGAGGTACAAAAAGTACCACCCTCCTACTTTTAGCGGTTTGGCTTCAGAGGATGCACATGGTTTTCTTGAGGAGTTCCACCATATTCTCCGTACTATGGGTATTGTGGAGTCGAGTGGGGTTATTTTCACTATGTTCCAGCTTAAGGGAGCGACTTATCAGTAGTGGAGAGCATATGAGTTGGGTAGCCTGGCCGAGGTAGCTTCACTCACCTGGGCTCAAGTCTCAGAGATGTTCATGAGGGAGTTTGTTCCCTAGAGTCTTAAGGATGTATGGCGCAGAGGTTGAGCAGTTGTGGCAGGGTGGTATAACCATATTGGAGTATGCAGTCCGGTTTAGTCTTTTGTCTAGACATGCACTTGCTTTAGTCTCCACTGTTAGAGAGCGAGTCCGTCGATTTATCAAAGGGCTCAACCCTGGTATCAGATTTAGCATGGCTCGAGAGTTGGAGATGGACATCCCATACCAGCTGGTAGTGGAGATTGCTAGGATATTGGAGGGTATATGGGCCCGGGAGAGAGAGGAGAGGGAGGCCAAGAGGCCTCGAGATTCTAGCACATATAGTGGTGCCTACGCCAGTTGCAGCACGTCATGGAAGAGGCTATGTGAGCCATCCTGTTCATTCAACACTTCCAACTTTCTGTGGTATTCTGGCTACTTCGAGGCCTCTTGTTTCCTATTATGCACCGCCACTGTCGAATGCACCTCCTGTACAAGTTGCTTTCAGCGGTCCGTCTAGCCAATCAGGCCCGAGCCAATTCCAGTAGCCATATCCTCCGAGAGCTTGTTTTGTGTGTGGTGACACTCGTCATATGGTGAGGGACTTCCCTAGATTCAGGAGGAGTGCACCTCCATAGACTACTTAGGCCCCACATATTCCACAGGGCCTTCAGGCTTCTCAGGCCGTGGTTACCACACCAATTGCCACTCCACCTGCACAAACAGCTAGAGGTGGAGGACGGGTAGGTAGAGGTCGCCCTATAGGGGAGGCCAGGCTAGATGTTACGCTCTTCCTACTATGACGGAGGCGGTTGTATCCGACTCAGGTGCCATAGGTATTGTTCTGATTTTTCATAAAGATGCATCAGTCTTATTTGATCCAGGCTCCACTTATTCCTATGTATCACCTTACTTTGGTCCATATTTGGGTATATCCCGTGATTTTTTGAGTTTTCCTGTCTATATGTCCACACCTGTGGGAGATTCCATTGTTGTTGACCATGTGTATCGGTCGTGTTTAGTTGTTTTTGGTGATTTTGATACCAGAGCTAACCTATTGTTGCTCAATATGGTAGATTTTGATGTTATTTTCGGCATGGACTTGGTGTTGCCTTATCATGCTATTCTTGATTGTCACACCAAGATGGTGACGTTGGCTATGCCAGGTTTTCTGCGGTTGGAGTAGAGAGGTACTTTGGATTATGTTCCTAGCGGGGTGGTGTCTTTCCTTAAGGCATATCAGATGGTTGGAAAGGGATATGATGCGTATCTAGCATATATGAGAGATGTCAGTGTTGATATTCCTACCATTGAGTCAGTTCCGGTAGTGAGGGATTATCCAGATGTATTTTTGGCAAACCTTCTTGGCATGCCACTCGATAGGGATATCAATTTTGGTATTGATTTATTACCGGACACTCGGCCCATTTCCATTCCACCATATCATATGGCCCTAATGGAGCTAAAGGAGTTAAATGAGCAATTGCATGAGTTGTTGATAAGGATTTCATCTGGCCAGTGTATCACCTTGGGGTGCTCTACTCTTGTTTGTAAAGGAGAATGATGGTTCTATGCGCATATGTATTGATTATCGCCAGTTTAACAAGGTTACAATGAAGAAGAGATATCCATTTCCACGCATTGATAACCTATTTGATCAGCTACAGGGGACCAGAGTGTTCTTAAAGATTGATTTACGGTCAGGCTATTGTCGGTTGAAGATTTGGGAGCTAGATATTCTGAAAACTGCCTTCAGGACTCGATATAGTCATTACAAGTTCCTTGTGATTTCATTTAGGCTGACCAACGCCCCAACATCATACATGCACTTGATAAATAGTGTATAGCCCTATCTTAACTCAGTCGTCATTATTTTTATTGACGACATCTTGGTGTACTCTCGAAGCCAGGAGGATCATCTGCAGCACCTGAAGACCATGCTCCAGACCTTGAGAGAAAAGAAGTTGTATGCAAAATTTTCAAAGTGTGAATTCTTGCTTGATTCGGTGGCATTTTTAGGTCATATAGTGTCGAGTAAGGGGATTAACGTAGATTTAAAGAAGATTGAAGCAGTGCAGAGTTGGCCCAGACTGTTTTAGCTAATGAAATCCGGAGTTTTCTTAGTTTGGAAGGGTATTACTGCCGATTCGTAGAGAATTTCTCATCTATTGCTGCACCTATGACCAGATTGACCCATAAGTGTGCTCCGTTCAGGTGGACCGAGGAGTGTGAGGAGAACTTTCAAAAGTTCAAGACAGCTTTGACTACAGCCCCAGTGTTGGTGTTTCCTACAGGTTCGGGGTCTTATATTATGTACTGTGATGCATCGAATATTGGTCTAGGTATTGTGTTGATGCAAGATTGTCGGGTGATTGCCTATGCTTCTAGACAACTGAAGGTGCATGAGAAGAACTATCATGTCCACGACATTGAGTTAGTTGTTATTGTTCATGCCTTAAAGATTTGGCAGCACTATTTGTATGGTGTCTCTTGTGAGGTCTATGCCGACCACCAGAGTCTACAACATCTGTTCAAATAGAAGGATATTAATATTCTCAATTGTAGGCTCATCGTCAAACAACATCTCCTTCACCCTGACAATGTATTCCATCATAGCCAATTGCTTGAAGATGTCACCAAATATTATTCTACTCCATTTTGAAAGAGCTGCCTTCACCTTCTTGAGCTTCTGCTTGAACATCAAAAATAGATCTCCAATGAAATTTGCTTCCCAATTCTGCCTCACCTCATCCATGAATGTATCATGCTTTGTCAAAAATTCAAAAATCTGAATGGCTTTACAACATTGGTAATCTGCTCCCCACATGTCATGAGTAAAGGTGCATGATCTGATCCAATCCTAATAAGATGATCCACGTTAATGGTTGGCAACATGTTTTGAAATGGAAGGTTCACCAGGATCCTGTCCAACCTCTTGAATATACATTGTGCATTAGGTCTCGCATTACACCATGTAAATGGTCTCTCTTTGTACCCTTGATCAAATAAGCCACATGAATTGATACAAAAGGCAAAGTCCTCATACTCAAGAAGGATGTCCTAGGAGTCCCCCTATCTTCTCATCTTCATGTAGCAATACATTAAAATCCCATCCTACCAACCATGGCAACTCCATATCCCTTGCTAAACAATACAAATGATCCCATAATTCCAGCCTCTCTACTGCTGAGCATTTTGCATAAACAAATGTCATTATCATGTGCTACCCCAATTCACGATGAAATACTTTCAGAGTCACTTGTTGCTCTATATCCTCCACTAGTTCCCATTCCACCACTGTATTAAAGAACAACCATATTTGTCCATTAATATTTGAGTAGGCAGTCTCCATGTTCAACCTCCTTCTATATCTATTAATGGATCTTTTCTTTTTAAAAGGTTCCATCAATTCAATTACAATGAAATTGTGCTCCCTATGCATGATGATCACTCTAGGGAAGGCCTGTTGTGTTTTTACAGACCTTATGTTCCAAATAAGAGTCTTGATCATCATTATTTAGATTGAGATGCTGCCCTTTTGGGCATTATTCTTGAAGGTGGTAGTGGCTCTTTATTCTGATTCTTCTTAGTCTTTTTTACTGTCTTTGCACTAGTTGCAGGTGATAAGTCAGCTTCCCTTTCCACTTATTTGAAATTTTCTGCAATTGATTCATTATCTACTTCTTTGTCCATATGATTTTGTCTTATTCTATTGGTGCTACATTGTGTGTCACTAGATCATGTAAGTGCTGCAAAGTGGTCCTCAGTGGAACATAAGTTGCAGTTCCATTATCTGTTCAGGGACAGATTCACAAGCCATTAGAACTACTTCTACTTCCCCAGCTGAACTTGGTATAATTGCTTACTCCAATTGTTCCTTAGTGTGTTCATTCAGCTCTTCGTTCACCTTACTCTGCTCCATGAAGGACACAACATTCTGCATCATTTTGAATTGAAATTCATAAACATTGCCCAGCCCAGGAAGTACTATAGCAGTCTGCCTAGGAAACACTGTTCCATAGGATCACTGCCCTTCCCATTGCCTGTTTTTTGGTCTGACCCCACTGTATCATGCCTAACTTTCATACATCGAGTCCTTTCTTCAAAGCATATCCTAAAACACCATCTACAAGAGCCAAACTCTCCCTAGATTTGCTAGGGTTTACTGTTCCACTGCCTCTTTTCTTGGTCACAGATGATTAAGCTGAACTAGCTAGTTTTCCATTTTCCTTAGATGCCCCTCTATCATCTCCAATTGATAGACATGATTGCTTCACCTTAGAACTCGATTTATCCCCAACCTTAATTTCTAAGTAGTTAGGGTTAGGGTTTACTGTAGCTGCCATAACATTGCCTGCTTCTTATGGATGATTGTTTTCCTCTTTTTCTTTGTGTAGTACTGTTGTTTTTATGTCCAGCTGAGCTTCCATACCTTCAACTTCATCACTCCATAATGTCTTTCCGGAATTAACTTCATTATTTTCCTCTGGTTGCCTAACATCATCATATGTTTGATAGGGACTGTCATGGCATGAATGATTTGTTGTTCCATTGAGTGTCCTCAACTCCTCCTTACTTGTACCAAACGTTCTATGCACCCACTCAATTGTAAATTCTTTTCTAGCATTCTCGTCAATCCTTTCCTCAACAGGATTAGTAGCATTAGCCTCAGCTAATTCTTGATCTCCTTTTGTAGCTGGAAATTAAATCCCAATAGGAGTAGGATTCCCGGCCCCTTCCTTTTCAAGAACATTCTCAACAACCTCTTACTTCACACACTTCAACTCTTAGAGCTATTGAATCCCTTCCCCTTTAGTACTTGTGATACCTTCCTTCCCAGCAACCCTAGTCCCACTTCTTTTAGTATTAGGGCTAGAAATTCCAGCTTTCTTCAAGTTCTCCTTCTCCTGCCCTTTTTTGGATTGTTCCTTGCCTTGTTCTTGTCTTTTATTCTTTCTATTTTCATCATCCATGCCATCAGTGATCCTTAAGATTGTTTTGTCTGATTCTTGATTTTTCGGTATCTCAAATGAATTTTTGGTTGTAACTACATCTTCCTTGGCCTTCCCTTTCAACTTGTCATCATTCTTGTCATTAGTTTCTTCAATAATGTACCCATTCTTATCCCTTTGATACCTATTCTTCCTTCTTTGCATCTATTCTTGTTTGGTTTGGTTGGAAATAGGTTTCCCAACAACTTTTCCACTGGACAACACCTTAGAGATGTTCGCAGCAATCCTGGTTGCATCACTACTCACCACCACTGCCCTCTTTTTACCTTGATCATCAACACCTTCTTCAAATTTCTTATGTAATTCAGGGTCTATTACCCAACATTCAAACTCATCATGTCCATGTTTCTTACAAGTCTTGCAATACTTCTGGCCCAGATTCATCAGCTTCTTCAACAATGTTAATACATTTTGGAAACTTAGCTAACAAGTTAACTTCCACCTTCAACTTTGCACAACTAGGTCTAGTTCCATTTTGAGTAGCAAGGTCCACATGCAATGGATTACCAACTGCACGAGCTAATGAGAATACACACTCCATGACAAAAAAATTAGGAGGCAATTCTGGGAAGCTAATACAAGCTATGACAACGAGAGTCTCCTCATCAGGTGTCCACCATGGGTTCCACTTTGTGCATCGCATTTTCCACATATATGACTGAGCCTTTAAGTAAAAAGCTAGCTTTGAGAGAAGATGAACATAATCTCCCAATAATGAAAGTCTGATCAACACATGATTGTCCTCAATCAAACTAATAGAACAAGGTCCTTTAATCTAACATTGAATGGGAATCACTTTACGTAATTCACCGGTGATAGGTTTCCCATATGAAAATTTACCAAGAACCGCTAGTTATGACCTTGTTGTACGATTGATTGCTTCACCTCTTGTTTCTTCCACTTCACAACTAGTTCCCCACAAAGTAATTCGACTGGTTTCAATGGTAGTGTGGTTAGGGTTTGCATGAGAGCATTAATGACATTAGGTTTTAGAAGATGTACGTATGTTTTGATTGGATTAGGGTTGTTAGGGATTGTTTGGGGCTGTGGAGGTTGTGGTGGTGAGGGAGACGACTGACCATCCTCCATTGGAGGCTGGCCAATGGCCGGCAAGGCCATCGAAGCTAGGTTTAGGCATCAAGTTTAGGGTTATTTTGGAGAGAGAAGAGAGTTTTTTCCAACCTCTCTATAGTCTCTTTTCCGTGAAAAAGCAATAGTTTTGATTTTGGGTTCAATAAGGAAGAAAAGATGATAACATGTAACTTAAAATGTAATTAAGTTTTATAACTACCTTCTTTATATATACTAGGCAAACCCTTAGACAAGGCAACAAAAATTTGACTCAGCTTTTCTCGACATTTTCTTTCTACTATAATATGATCTTGAACTTGCAATGGTGTTCTCTTACTGTCCAATAATCGACTTGCTCTATGAACTTCATTTTTCTCTGAATTATACATATTATTACAAGATTTGAAGTTCATAACTTGAGCTGGGTATGAATAAAATTGCGAATTCTCAAATGAAAGTGTTCTTTGGCATGGAGGAGAAATTGGCGGCTGAAGAATTTTTCGTTGAGCTCTTTCTTCAGTATTATTATAAATAAAAATGGATCCATAAACTGTTAGTGACGAGTTAAATTCATCAAGTGCAACACTAAAATCATCAATGTCATGAATGGCTAGATTTTTGTCCATAAAGTTTTTCATGCCTTGTCATGACCCGGAATTCCCACTATCGGGATCGTGGTGGCGCCTAACATTTTACTTGAAAGGCAAGCCAACGTCAAATGTAGTTATTAACCATTTTAACAAATTTCAAATACGACGACAATAAAGAAACTGAATAGTCTGTAACAAGGTAAATAAACTAAAAGTGACGAAATTCAAATACAAATCCCAGAACTAGTGTCACATATACATGAGTGTCTAAGACACTACAAATAATGGTCTAAAATAAACCTAACCGTCTGAATCAAATAAATAGCTAAGAGAAGTAGATGTCATGACCCAAAACTCAACTTGTCATGATGACACCTATCATGGTACTAGGCATGCCGACAACTCATACATTACCAACACTTTCAAATTAAAAATACACTCAAACCATTTTAAGTAAGTAAAACTGTCATAAAACTGGATAAAATGGTATAACTCAATACAAAAGTTTCACAAAACTAGGGTATCACTGAGTACATGAGCATCTATACATTACAAGTCTGAAATACTGTCTAGGAAAAATTAAAACTAAATAAATAAGACTGAGGGATAGGGGAGGAAAGTCAAGGTCTGCGAACATCGGGGCAACTACCTAGAATATTTTCGAATGAAATGAACTCTGAGAATTAGCAACCACCATATCTAGAAACACCTTGATCTGCACACAAAGTGCAGGGTGTAGCATGAGTACAACCAACTCAGTAAGTAACAAGCCTAACTATTAGGATGAAAATAGTGACGAGCTTTACAAGTACACAATTATAGAAATTTCAGTACAGAAATGTAGGCACGCTTTAAAGTTTAACAGTTAAAGCCCTAACAAATAAATCAGGTCAAGTTCAGTTGGAACAAGATATAGTACATCTTGGTATGTACATGACAATTATATATGCCAACTGAAGTACAAAATAGTAATGAAATCATATGTATACTCTCAAAATATCAGTCACTCAGTCCTTACATTCACTCCATCCTCACAGTCACTCATTCCTCATAGTCACTCTCTCCTCACAACCACTCAATCCTCTCAGTAGCTCGGCACTCGCACTCTGTAGGTACCTGTGCTCACTGTGGATATGCAGACTCTAGAGGAAAAATTCCAGCCCAAGCGCTATACTAAGAAAATAGTGGCATGAATCAAATAACATGTTGCATTATGCAGCCCGATCCCATAAATATCCTCACAATCAGGCCCTTGGTCTCACTCAGTCATCAGTATTTCTAGTCTCTCGGGCTCTCAACAAATATGATAATCATCCCAGAGAATGGTGATATAATTTATCAATAAAGGACAACAGAGACTGAAATATAATATGCAAATAATAGTTGTGACTGAGTACAAAATGACAAATTTAGCAAATAATTCAATATGTAACACGACCTATGTGGGTCCCAACAGTACCAACTTGTAGCCTAGGCAGGATTTCTAACATTACACGCAGTTCAATTTCTCTAACACATGGTGAAAATGCAGGTAACGACAAGATTATTCAACTATACAGTTTCATAGAATCGACCAAATCACAATTCTTACGGTGCACGCCCAGACACCTGTCACCTAGCATGTGCATCAACTCAACAACCAATCAAATAATACATAATTTGGGGTTTCATATTCTCAGAACTAAGTTTAGAAGTGTTACTTACTTCAAACTCTACAAATCTCTACTCCAATAAACCTTTGCCTCGCGAATCAGCCTCCAAATGCCTCGAATCTAGCCACAAAAAATTCGATACAATCAATACGAGCTAAAGAAATCAATCCAACAAGAAAATACTAAGTTCTTAATCAAAAGTCAAAAAGTTAACTTAAAAGTCAATCCCCGAGCCCAAGTCTCAGGATCCGATAAAATTTATAAAATCAGAACACCCATTCAACCACGAGTCCAACCATACCAAAATTACTCAAATCCAATATCAAAATCTCGCTCAAATCCAAAAACAATTGGCCTAAGAAGTTTTCTAATTTTGTTTCAAAATTTTCAATCAAAATCACTAATTAAATCAAGGATATATTAATGTAATTTAACCAAGTCCGGGTTAGAATCACTCATCCCAATCAATTCCTTAAAAAACTCACGAAAAATCACCACAAACCTGTTACGCCCCGCAATATTACATTAATATTACGCCCTGCAGTAATATATTACGATGATGTTATGCCTTGCAGTATTACATTACGGTGATGTCATGCTTCATAGTATTAAGTTATGACAGTGTTGCACCCAGTATTATTATGCGTTGAATTTGTTGTAAGGTAATTGACATCAGTCCAAGGAAAAGATTATTTGGAGATTATAAGGATTGTAAGTGATGAATAAATTTGTAAATGCGAGAGGGGAAGCAAGTCGAAGAAAATGAATTTCATTGATATTTGGTATTTCGGGATAAAATAATTCCAACTTCAAGTAAATCCAAGCCAATTTTGTTCCTCAAGTTCAAAAGCGCAGAAGCTTAAATCCGATTTTTGGGTTCTAAGTTCAATCCACGAAACTTTCCAACGGGATAATTATACGGAGTTGTTCATACTTCAAGTATGTTAAGGCTATCCCTTCTTTCTTTTGGCATGATCCACACGATACGAACGAAACGTGTAAATGCACAAATTCCATGAATGACTCTATTCATAGAAGTATTAGAGATATCTATGTTCTTGAATTTTCGTGTGCCATAATATTTTATCATCTGTTCATGGGTATAAAAAACACGAAAGTTGAATGGATTTTACTTTGTGATATTGATCAAGAGGCAAAATGGTCTTATGACATTCCGAATGATTTTATTGACGTACTTTTCATGCATTGCATTCATTGCATTGACCCATGACCAGATGGCGTTATATATGCGTATATATGTAAATATATGTATATGGGATATGGGAAAAGGTTACGGCATTATATACGCACCACCACTTGATCAGCTGGTATATGATGATGATGTTGCCCACAATGGCTGAAATATGATTCAAACGGCGTTATATACGCGTATATATGTAAATATAATTCAAACGGCGTTATATACGTTTATATATGTATATGGGATATGAGAAAGGTTATGACGTTATATTCGCACCACCATATGATCAGCTGGTATACGATGATGATTTTGCCTACAGCGGCCGATATGATATGATGGGATGCCCTCAGAGGCTGATGATGTTATGAAACATGTATCTATGCACGACATGACATTCATACGCATATGCATGACGCTAAAAGTAATTTATGATTTACAAAGTTATTCAGACTTACAAGTTGAGTCATGTACTCTATATGTCTTCCATGTCTCTTATGTATTTAATTATGTGCGTTACATACTCGGTATATTATTCGTACTGACATTCCTTTTGCCTGGGAACGCTGCGTTTCATGCCTGTAGGTCCCGATAGACAGGTCGAGAGCCCTCCAAGTAGGCTATCAGCTCAACGGAAGATGTTGGTGAGCTCCATTTGCTTCGGAGTTGCTTGTTTGGTTAGTATGATTTAGACATGTATTGTTTGGTATGGCGAGACTCTGTCCTGACCCTTATGACATCTATGTATTCTTAGAGGCTTGTAGACATATGTCGTGTACGTGAAAGATTGTACGGCCTTGTCGGCCTATGTTTTGAATTTATAAAGGATCATGTTGGCCTATTAGGCCCGTATGTCACATGTATATGATGATGTAATAAGAAAGATACGTTACATTGGTACTTAGTTGAGTAAGGTATTGGGTGCCCGTCGTGGCCCATCGGTTTGGGTCGTGACAAAGGTGGTATCAGAGTAGTTCTTTCCTAGGGATGTCTACAAGCCTTGTCTAGTAAAGTTTTGCTTATAGGTTTGTCGTGCACCACACTTATAAGCAGGAGGCTACAGGGTATTTAGGACTGTCACTCTTTCTTCTTACTCTAGATCGTGTGGTAGATCTCAGTTGTAAGAACTCATTTTCCTAAACTCTATCTTATTCATAATACGATGATGCCTACATCTAGAAAGATGGTTGGTAAGGCATTGAATGTGGTTGTGAAAGAGTTGAGTCAGAAAAACTTGGTGAACTTCTGGAAAAGGAGCCTTAAGGCAAGAATATCTACCCACCTTCATGGTGAAAGACAATAAGAGATTCATAAGATATATACAAGTTTCAACAAGTAAAGGAAGTAAGGTGAAAGAGGGTACGAGGTACCCAGCTAATGAAGATCATCCTTATTTACCATTCATGAAGAGAGATATAAGTATTTTGAGTTACATTCAACAGTAACAGAAGTATGTACAATTGGCCACACCGATCTAAGTTATGCATTATGGAACTAACAAATATGGTTTAAGAGAAGGACTTAACATCACGATCCGGCTGGGTTTAAAGTAACCCAAAATGGTGGATGAATTGTTTGTATTAGTTAACATTGCTAAAGGATATTGTAAATGTGCTAATAAATCTTCTTGTGAAACACCCAGATGGTTCACCCTAAAATAGTACAGCTAGATATGAGTACTACAAAGACATGAACTATAAGCCTTGATGGGATAAATATTACCTTAAGTGTGGCTCTCATCCCTAGTAGGGCGAGGATGTTGAGCAACCCAAAGAGCCATTGGATGGAGAAAAAGGAAGCTAAAAGCGAAAGACTGTCATATTGAAGTTTTCACAGGAAAAGGGATATGCAGAAATATTAGCAGAGTAAAGAGAAGAGAGATAAGGAAGCTTATGAATAAGGTGCGATACATTGATGAAAATGGTAGAGTGTTATAGAACCTATAGTCAAATGAAGGAAGAGACGAAAGGTGATGTGCATTATGAGAACGAAAGAGTATAGGCCATAAGGTTATATCCTCATTTCGAGAAATAAGTTCGTGACTCCAACGCGACTACCAGAGGGGAGAGTTAATCCCCAGAGTAACAAAAATCAGTATGGACTGGTAAACAAGATAAACTATATATGAATTAGGAACTGAATGATTGGAAAGTACTCGGCATCATGGGAATTTCAGATTTCCTTCTGGCAGTAATAGATGGACCACAGAAGAAGATTCACGATGAATTGATAGAATAGTCATTCAGGGATATGCTTCCCTAGAGCAAGCAATGTGAGCAAAGTTAAGTTTAAGAAACTATATGTGCCAGTTACGCTAAGTGTCACCCTCATGAGTAAGGGAATTTGTCATCCTTGGTACAGAAGAATTGTCGCAAGGCGAGTAAGGATCATTGATGTTGAGAAACAACGCTAAAGATGAAGAGGTAAAACATCTATAGGTAGATCCTCATGGCTTCAGCTTTTAGTACACCCCTAAAGGGGGGGAATATGGAGTAATATGGCATTAAGTCAGAATTAAGTGGTTCTAATGACTATGGAATGGTAAAGGAAGAAAGTGATAAATGAAAGAGGAATGAGATGGCACTTATCCAAATCTTACAGATACACTACGATTTGGTACAAGCACGACGTCAAGGAGAGGAATTAAAGGTTCCTGCCCAAGCTGTTATTAATAAATAAGAGCCAGTACGAGACGTAAGTTAAAACAAAGTAAATAACCCAAGAAAGATTACGAGGAATATTGATATGAGAATGGGCCAACGAGTAGTTAGTAATTGGTCAGGAATATCTCAGTTATGGTTAAACAGGAGGTTACAAACGAGTAATCATATCGTGTAAGATAAACATAGTAGAACTCAACATGGAGAATTCAGCCTCGGAGAATATCATTATAATACTTGAGATATATTCAAACAAGAGTCGGGATAGTTAAAGGTACCGTATGAGTGTTACGGGGATAAAAGAATGTGCTACTAGGAAGGAAGTTAAGATATCAGCTTAGAAGCAACCATACAAGTACAAGGGCATGGAAGTAGGCAACTACGGATGATTATAGGCAAGTAAGGACATCAAAAGGGTCCGTAATAAGCTCACCGCTTTACGAGAGTCAAAGGTTCTCCCTAGTTACTACAACGAAAGACTAGCTGGAAAAATAAGGAAGAAGGATTCAACCTAAGCACAACGACCTAGAGAGAAAATGGTCATGTAACAACAGTCTCGCAACAACATTGTAAGCATTCCAAAGGAAACTGGCACCTATCGTGGTTAATGATACGGGAAGTAAGAATTAAAAGTAATATTTGAGATAATATGAGTTGTATGAAAACTCTGGCAACTGTGGGCACTAAGATAAGCTAAGTATGGACGCATCAAGGGGCAGAAAGACCAGGAAAAGTAATTGCACACGTTTAAAGAAAGCTGAGATGGAATGAAAGGAATTATTCGATCAATGATTCAGAGTTAGTACGTTATGGGTACACTTAAGATTTTGGAGCATTATCCAGGCAACATATTTGTTGATAATCATACAGCTATAGAAGACTTCGATATAAGTTCAAAGAAAGAATTGAGCCTAGGGCATAGACAAAAGATTGAATTGTTAAAAGATTGTATCATAGATATTCCATAACGCCCATGAAAAGCTAAGGTAATAACTGATACCATGAGCCACAGATCGGAAGATAGATTAAGCCTATGTAAAGGCTGATCATAAGGAAGAGGAAACTAAAGAATTACGTCACCTAAGTAAATTAGGAGTCTAATTAATGGACCTAGAAAAATTATAGAAGTTGTGCTGAAAAACATGACAGAATCACTCTTAATATCAGATGTTCACGGGAAATAACACAACAACCATAATCTATAATGGCTCTAGAAAGAAGCCAGTTAGAAGAAGTACCAGTCTCATAAGAAGTCAGCACGAAGCTCCCACCGGATTGTGTATGTACCAAAGGTGCGAGTATTATAATAGAGCTTCATGTTATGGACGTGAATTACACCTAGGTGGAAGGGAGGTTATAAAGGATATAAAAGATATGATACGAGATTTTATGGTAAAAGTGAACAACGTACGAGCTACTCAAATGCAAAAAGTTGTAAATAGTCCATACTTCGGATAGAAGGTTATAAGCATGGGGATCCAATAACCGAGAATGATAGCGGCATCTTCGGCGACATGTCTTCCAGCCTATGGTTTCTAAGTACTCAGAGATCCAGTTAAGAGAATAGAGAAAAGTTGGAGACGATGTGATTTCTTGCTTGACGTTCCAGAATAACATAAGAAAATCTATGGTGCAAGCAAGTTGAAGGAAAGTTTATAAATGGATATGTATAGGTCGTAAGCTAAAGTACTGTAGAGCGACAAAGTTTTAAGGAAACATGAGTAAGGATGAGGAAAGACAAGTGAAAAGGTGACGAGAATGGATAAGTCTTTAGGATTAAGCCCATGAAAACAAGAAGAGCAGACAGTTTCTCTATGTTATACAAAGCTCACTATAGCCTGAATGAACTCAAAGGAATCTAAGATTTATAGCATTTAGAAAGAATGAAATGCTAACCTAGTAATAAAATGAGGGTATAATTGTGACAGATAAAGGATGACATTCGGGCCTTTGTTTGAATAGTGATTTGAAAAAAAAAATTAAGAAGAGAAGGAGAAAATTTTTTGCTGGCGGCACGAAATTAGGATACCCCCATAAGGTGCATCCCACGGAGACACTATGAAATATGATTATGGAAATCACTTCAAATATTCCTCAATGCAACGTAAGCCCTAGCGGTAATGTATTACGTAAGAAGTTTCAAGTCTTAAAGTAAAGGATTATAAATCAACATTGAGGCGAATCAATAATGGTTAGATACAAGTTACAAAGTATGACATGAGATTAGGCCATGATTCTTAACATGAACGGCAATGAAGGATCATTGAAGGACTAGGGAATTATACCTAAAGGATAGGCAACAAAAGTATCTGGGAGCTTGGTAAGCATACCTCAGTAAAGATAGATTGAAGTAAACATTATTGTATAGTATAACCCATGTAAATGTAGTAAAGTCATATGAATAGATAACCAGATCTATGAAATAAAATATGGCCATATTCGCAAGTTCTACAAAGTATCGAGCAAAGGACTTCAGTACACCTATAGAGGCCCAGAGAGACATCCTATTAAGACTTGTATATACAAAGTAAGGCCTAGATATTGACTAGAAGATAAAAGGAAAAAGGAAAGATGAATCACATAAGTTCACTTACAAAGCCAGGGTCATATAGGTTGCATGACAGAAGATAACAGAAGTTGCAAGATTAGGAAAATTTCGAGCACATGTCATGATATGAGCAAAAGGACTAAAGGGGGGAATACCCTAGACTTTGGATTTATTCACAAAGCAACTACTTAAATGGAAAGAAGAGTATTAAGGTATTCACAAGAGCTATAAGTTACGAAAATGGTAAGAGCATCAATCAACATCCGAGGACGAATGTTCCAAAGGGGGGAATGATGTTACGCCCCACAATATTACGTCGATATTACGTCCTGCAGTAATATATTACGATGATGTTATGCCTTGCAGTATTACATTACGGTGATGTCATACTTCGTAGTATTAAGTGATGACAGTGTTGCAACCCAGCAGTATTATGCGTTGGATTTATTGTAAGGTAATTGACATCAGTCCAAGAAAAAGATTATTTGGAGATTATAAGGAATGTAAGTGGTGAATAAATTCGTAAAGGCGAGAGGGGAAGCAAGTCAAAGAAAATGAATTTCCCCCCGAGCTTGTGGTAATATCATCCTTTCTCTAAACAAAAAATGAATTGAACACACATTCCAAATTGGACCAAGGCACCAAACAATCTAGTAATAGACATAATGCAGAAAAAATTATCCAAAATAAAAGAATGTGGTTGCATTATGTAATTTTCTATTTAGATAATAGGACGTATTTGTTTTAAGGGAAGATCCTACTTAAATTTATTTTCTTAAACTCTTGTCCTGCTTCATTTTTTCCAAAGTAGATCCTTCATTTTTTAAATTGGACATTCTTTTATGTATTTACCTTGCATTCATCAATAAATAAGTCATGAAGATACACATCTGAATGTTCAGCAGCAGATATTAAGGAGTTCTCTTTGAAACAGTGTTCAACTCGTGCCTTGTATCCCAAATATTCGTAATGACCTTTTAGTACTTCAAAAAGGCTTACTGCATGACTGAATAAATATCTCGACTTTTATAAGGAAGTCAGGGGTTCAAGATCAAGTACAAGATTAAATCAGAATTTTCAAAGTCCAATTAGTTGATAGTCATTTCCTTTAGAATCAAAATGTGATGTTAAGACTAAAATAAGAAGAAGAAGAAGAAAAGAATCAAAATGTGAGGTTAGTTCCTATTAAGGTGAAATAGAAGATTAGACCAGAGTACTTATGTAACAGAGAGATCACTTAATAGTTCATAACACATTTTCATTCTTTTACCGTCAGAAGAAGCAGATTTCTATCACTATGAGATAAAATTATAGTTAATATCAGTCCTATAAAAACTTTTCATTATTTCTTAGCATTTCTAAATGGCATTGCACTGCATTATCCAACTCCAAATTTTGTCAAGAAGATGTGTCAAATTGTACCTCACAACCCCATTATATTATGTAACATGCAATAGCTCACAATCACCATTTCTCTCTTTTTTTCTTTTTGTCCTTCCTGTCATAGTGTCTTGCTCGTCCAATTTACACCTACTCAATCTATATTACAAATTATAGAGAAAATCAAGGAAGAGATCCAATTTCCAACAACAATCTGGATATTTCAGATTATTGCTTAAAAACTTCAATTTAAGAGTAATTAATTGATATCAAATGGCAAAAAGATATTGAACAAACAGTTATCCAAAATAATACACAATTACATGTATCTGAGTATCCGATTCTGAACATACATGTGCGAATAATATACATTTTTAACTAAATATAAATAGACAACAAAAATTAAATTCAAGAAGTCATAACTAAAGTTAGTAGTAAAAATAACAAAATCATATATCAACCCGAAAAAAGAGTACCATATCATGCTTACCCGGAAAAGTTCAGGACTACCCAAAACGCTGAAAATCAAACTGTAAACGACTTTGCTAAAAAAATAGAAAATTAAAAAGAACACAAAAAAAAATGAATACTTTGCTAAAAAATTAGAAAATTAAAAAGAACACAAAAAAAAATGAATACTTTGCTAAAGAATTAGAAAATTAAAAAGAACACAAAAAAAATGAATAAACAATAAAATTGACTATGCATTAAAAAGAAACTATTCTCTGACTGAAAGTGAAAGGAAGAAACTCAGTTAAACATAGAAGAGCCAAGGAGGTATACCAACAGATTCCAGCCACCAAACAGAAGTAGGGGAAGAGAGAAAAGAAAGGCTACTGGAAAAGCGAAGACTGGCCAAAGCTTACTGAATACAGGACTGAATAGAGTGGAATGCCGGCAAAACAAACATGGAGATGAAGGTCAGACATATGAGAATTGAGATGAACAAAAATGACATAGAAAATGATGTCCAGCTGTACTCCAAAGTGTAACAGAAAAAGACAAACTAAACTTGGCATCAACAATGAAATTACTAAATTGTCCTGGTTCGTCCCATCTAACTCCCATTTCTATATAGAACTAGATACGTATGCCCGTGCTATGCACGGCCCAATATAGTAAGAACGTTTTTTAGGGGAAAAAAGTTACACAGGGAATTAATTAAAGATAATTAACTTGCTAAAAAATCATAATTTGGTATGAAAGGGGATTATCAACCCAAAGAAACTTCAAATTAAAAGCCAATCCATATCATAAAATAGAAGAGACCAAATCCAGTATAAATCAAATAACATCCACTAATAAAAGAACAAAAACAACAAAAATTTGTTCAAAGGAACTCTTAGGAACATTCTGTTACTACAAATTATAATTTTTATCTCTTGGATCAAACTCTTCTTCATAAGTCCAATAAATTAAGAGTTGCACGTTAGCCTTTATAAGGAGGGTTGATTTGCAGAAAAAATGAAGTATTCTAATCTTTTACCTGCAGTGAAGAAGTAGCATATTTAGTGGGGTGAAAGGAGTCATAAGTAACGTAGTACATTTTAAAATTTAGAGAAAGGAAAAGAAATTTAGAGTAGTCTTGTAAAGAAGGAGCCCACCCTTCACAATATCCTTTCATAAAATGAATAAATTTGTACTATATATAAGTGAGAAAGGCAGGAACGAACACAACTGAAATAGTGCTATTGTGTGCATCATGTGCAGAGACATGATGACTTGAACATCAAACAGCATAAAGCCATAGAACTCCCATTGAAATATCTCTGGTTCCTTTCTTTCCACAAAACATATGCCAAATCATTTTCCTAGTCCTATTCCAAATGCAAAATTTGCACAATAGACAAAAATATAAGACATCTAGCATGCGGAATCATCATCTTAAGACGTCATATGAGACTTCTGCATCAATTTTTCTATCTTATAAAATACTTCTTCAACTGAAAAAGAAAGGAGAAACTTATTTGGATTTCAATAGTAATTTATCTTGTTCAATTATGGGATTGGTTTTATTAGGTTTAATTGTGGGACCTTAGGCACGAAGCTCGGGTTTTAAGCTTCTTGTATATTTTTCAAAAACTATAGTTTAACTAAGTAAATTAAAGTGCTTCGAAGCTGAGAAGGAATATGGGGTCATGGTTATGGATAGGGATAGTTTCTGGTACACTCCTTTACTGAAAAACTGTTGCGACAAATTAATTGAAGAATAGTATTTTCTCAACATTTCCCTAACAGTTCCTTTATAGCTCAGAGTAGATTAATGTGCGATGTCTTGCTGCTTTTCTTTTTTACATTACCAAAAATATAAAAAGAAGCTAGCAAGGACAACTTCTTCTCATTTCAATCAAATTAAAAAAATCAAAGGAAATGATCTTCTATTTTTGATGAAGTAAGTGGAATATATCATAAAATGCATCAGGAAAATGCAAAAGTTACAAAGGAAGTGAGTTTGACAGCTTATTTACAATTGAGTGCTACAAAACTAAAGAGCTGACAAAGTCCAAAAAAACATAAACATCAGAGTTGTTTACAGTAGTAAAGTTAGCCCAGTGAAACAAATTAACCAAACATCTAGCCTTTAAGCAACCTATTGAAGTTGATAATCCATCAAAACATCTACTATTCCTTTCGACCCAGATACACCAAAAAATGCTTGCAGGTACCATATTCCAGACTTTGGTTCTGTCAACTTCTCTTGAGCTCCAGCTCACATATGCCTCTCTAGCATTGAATGGCATAGTCCAGTGTAGACCAAAAATACTAAGAAACATGTTCCATATGTCTGTGGCTACTGAACAATGTAGGAAAAGATGGTTAACAGATACAGATTCTGGTGAGGTTGTCTTGGGTGAGGCATGCATCCTTTAAGGCCAACCAGCTGAAGCAGCAGACTTTGGGTGGCAGTTTTGTCTTCCATATTAGTTTCCAAGGCCATAGATCAATCATCATACTGTTGGAGCACATTTTAGCGTACCCTGCCTTGACAGAGTAAGTTCCATCCTTTGAGTTTCCCCATTTCAGTTTGTCCTTCAGTTGAGTGTTTATAGTGCGATTCTCCAATAACTTTAGCAGGTCTATGTAATCCTCCACCTCCCAATCTTGCAGGTTTCTTCTGAGGATCGGGTTCCATGTGTTGCCTTCTCTGTTATGAGAAACAAGGGATTCTGTATTTCCTGCAATAAGAAAGAGATTTGGAAAAGCTTCCTTTAGTGTTGAGTCCCCTATCCATTTTTCAGTCCAGAATTTTGTAGTGGCCCCGTCGCCAATCTGAAAATGAATGTTATTAGAGAAAGCTCCCCATAAATTGTGTATGCTCTTCCATAATCCTGTGCCATAAGGAGTTCTAATTCTGTTGGTACACCAATGGTTGAGTCTACCATATTTTGCTATGATAACTTCCTTCCATAAGCCAGCATCATCTTGATTAAACCTCCGGTGCCATTTCATCAACATACTTTTGTTATGTAAGGCTAGGTCCTTAACTCCAAGTCCACCAAGTGCTTTCGGAAGTGTGACTTTGGTCCATTTCACCAGGTGAATCTTGTGACTGATGTTATTCCCTTCCCATAGAAAGTTCCTTCTTATCCTGTCCAATTGCTTTTGAACCTTTGTTGGGATAGGAAAGAGTGCCATGAAATAGGTGGGTATTCTATCTAATACATTATTGATAAGAGTAAGCCTGTCACCAAGAGATATGTATTGCCTCTGCCACGTAGCCAATTTCTTCTCAAATTTTTCAACTACTGCATTCCATATCTCAGTAGACTTGTATTTGGTACCTAAAGGAAGACCCAGATATGTGGTAGGGAAGGAGCCTGTATTACAACCCATAATGTCTGCTAGTTCTAGCAAATTTGGTACCGAGTTCACTGGGTAGATAACACTTTTGAGCATATTAATGTGCAGGCCAGACATAGCTTCAAATAACATAAGAGTGATGTTTAGGTGAAGGACTTGAGACTTTTCTGCTCCACAGAAGATGAGGGTGTCATCTGCAAACAGAAGGTGTGACACAGAAATAGGAGAGCTCCTGCTATTACCCACTGAGAACCCTTCAAACCATTGTAGTTGTTTAGCTTTTTCAAGCATTGGACTTATAGCCAGTATAAAAAGGAAGGGTGAAAGAGGGTCCCCCCGTCTAATCCCTCTCTTTGGAGAGAAGAATCCCACTGGGCTTCTATTAACAAGAATGGAGTACTTGACTGTAGTGATGCAGTATCTAATCCACTTGATCCATTTCTCTCCGAATCCCATTTGTCTAAGTATTGAGAATAGATAAGACCAACCCAATTTGTCAAAAGCTTTTTCAACATCCAACTTGAGCAAAAGTCCAACTTCCCCCGTTCTCATTTTCCAGTCCAAAACTTCATTTGCTATAAGAGTAGCATCAGTTATTTGCCTCCCCTTGATAAAAGCATTTTGATGACCAGAAACAAGCTTCCATATCACCTCTTTGAGTCTTTCAGCTAGCATTGTAGCTACAATCTTGTAAATGCTGCCTATGAGACTTATAGGTCTATAATCTCTTAGCTCTATAGCTCCTTTTCTTTTAGGGATGAGTGCAATAAATGATGCGTTGAAAGACTTAACCATGTGGCAGTTTTGATGGAAGTGGTTGATGGCGGCAAGTACATCATGCTTAATGGTATCCCATGACTTCTGAAAGAAGGCCATTGTGAAGCCATCTGGACCGGGGCTCTTGTCAGTGGCACAACTGTTTATGGCATCTCTCACTTCATCTTCTGAAAAGACATTCTCCAGATCCACCCTTTCTTCAGGTGTTAGGCGCTCTAGACCCTCAAAATGTGTTGTAGGTCTCCAATCCTCATCCTCAGAGTATAGATTCTGGTAGTAGTCGAGTATTTTACCTTTGATAAAATCTTTGTCCTCAATGATTTCATCGTCCACCTTTAGCATGTCTATGCAGTTGTATCTTCTGTGGGAGTTAGCAACTTTTTGGAAGAATTTTGTGTTCCTATCCCCTTCTTTAAGCCACAAGCACCTGGATTTTTGTCTCCATGAAATCTCCTCTGTCTTTGCCAGGTGCTGTAGTTCAATCTTTAAGTTCAACATCGTTGTTTTTTCAGCTTGGCTCAAGATCCTGCCTTCAGTTAGTTGCTCCAGTAGCATCAGTTCCTCCAAAGCTCTGGCTTTCCTTGTTTCTATTTTGCCAAATACTTCTTTGTTCCATATGGCTATGTCTTTCTTCAGATGTTTCAGCTTTTGGAAAAGGATAAAGTCAGGGGTGCCATTAACCATGTAACTCTGCCACCATTCTGAAATTTTTTCCCTGAAACCCTCGTGTTGTAGCCACATATTTTCAAATTTGAAGTAGGAAGGATTTGATGACCAGTCACCACTTTCCAACACTATTGGCATGTGATCTAATATAACCTTTGGGAGAGCTAATTGCTTCACAGAGCCAAAGGTGTCATTCCATTCATTGGAGATGAGGAATCTATCAATCCTAGATGCTTGAGCAGAGTCTTCTCCCCTAAACCAGGTATATGTGGCTCCCTGGAGCGGGGGATCAATCAATTCCATCTCTTGGATGAAGTCAGAAAAATTTCTCATAGCTCCGGATCTTTTTATGCAATTGAACCTTTCATGCTCAAATCTACATACATTGAAATCTCCGCCTATCACCCAGTGTTCACTCCATAAGCCCCTTATGGCAGACAATTCCTCCCAAAAAACCGTTCTTTCCCAATTGGAGTGAGGCCCATAGACTCCAGTGAAGCACCACCTAAGATCCATCTGTACCCCTTCAAGCATTGTGGATAAAGAATAGAAGCCCTGGTGAACATCAATACAAGTCCATATTCTCCTGTCCCAAAAAATAATTATTCCCCCACTAGAACCATTTGCCTTTGAGTTCTGCCCAGTCTACCCATCTTGAACCTCAAATGCTCCTTGCCATCGCAACAATACAGTCTTCCAATTTTGTTTCCTGTATACACAAAATATCTGGCTTCCACTTTTGCACCAGAGATTTGATAGTGCTTCTTTTACCACTATCATGTAACCCCCACACATTCCAGCTGATAATTTTAACTCTCATTCAGAAAGAGCTTTTTGTTTCCTGCCCCTCATAAGCCTTTCCATTGAACTGCAGCTCCTATTTTCATAATTAATCATACTCCTGAGGTTGTTTACCTCAATTTCTCCTTTCTTTTTCGATTTCTTATCTGCCCTTGCCCCGGTTCTTTGAGATTGGAGTTGATCCCTCCTCTTTTGTTCCATCCTCAATATCATGTCAAGGATTTCATGTTCAAAACCTGAGACATTAATACCAAAAGCTTGGCATGCCTTTGCCATGATAATTTTTGTCCATTGAGTTGTCTCAATCACAAATGGGTCGGCAATAGAGCGGTTGTTCTGAGAGCTACCCTTGTACCAGGGTAGTGCCAAAACTGACCGCAAGAGAGGTCAGAATCAGAAGCACTAACCAGAGTAGGTGTCAGCTTCAGACATGGGAGCGAGGATATTGGCATGCATTGTGACTGGTCTGCTTCATCGTCTGCCTCGTTGGAAGTTTCCTCGGATGCTCCAGTAACGAGTTCAAAAGTGTCCTCCATCTGTGACTGAAAAGTGTTGGCCTATGGAGTTGGAGTTCTTTTAGTGGGTTTTGCACAGGCTGCTTGTATTTCCACCGATAGAGGGTCAAACCTGTTTTCAATCAAGAGCTCCATAGACTTGTTGAGGCAAGGATCAGAGATTGGCCCAACAGCCCTCCATACTGATTTATTATTTGCTCACCTTGCTTTGTTTTTTGGACTCTTAAGTAATAAAGTTGATCCAGTTTATGGCCCAAGACCTGCTGCTTTTCTTTAGGGATTTTTACCTACCTATACCATATATCAAACATTATTACCAAAAATGTTCATAATTTGTTATTTACCCATGTAGTCCACACTTTTACTACAAATTATATACCAATCCAAAAATAGGTAGATTTTGCCATTAAAAAGCCCTAAAATGAAGGCACCAAATCTGATGTGATTCTGTCAAGGATTTTATTCCAATTTTGAAATGAAGGAGATCTCTCTTCCTGATGAAGGAACCAGTTGCGTAATTCTCTCCTTCCTCAACAGAAAGAGATTTCACAAAAAACGCAATCAAATTGTACAATTACTGAAGAGAGACTATATCTGTTCTTCGTCTCAAATTGTACAAAATTGCTCTTCGTCGATATCAGTATTCAAATTGTAGAAACTATATCTCTTCTTCGTCTTTTTTCCTATCAACTACACGAAATCATGTCAAAAATCCCAATAATGCTGAAATCGAATGGTAATTGGGATAACTATGGCAGATTTAGAGATTTTGAAGTTGATGCCATTGTGGTAGATGATAATGCAAACTACGGAATTCTCAGTTCTACAATTGCAGAACAATTATCGATTGATACATCGGATAAAATTATAGAAATCAAATACATTGTGAACGAGAATTGTCCTCCAATGGAGATTAGGAATGATATGGGGGTTCGTGCTTACATGGAAACCAAAAAGGAGAATAAAAACTTAGGTTCGTATCCTTTATGTATAAGCGTAAGAGATTTCAATATGGAATTGGCAATCAACAATGAAAGCACCAGTGCAGGTATGTTTGATTCGACATTGCAGAGAGTTATGGTGTTACTATGTTATCTACAATATTACTACAATTACCTACAATTAAACTACAAAGCTCACATAGTACTGAAAAGGATAAAGCAATGTTGCTTTCAAAATTATCTACATAGAAACTACATTTATGAATTTATTGTTTGCAGGTTCGTCTGGATCCCTAAACTTACTTGAATTTCCATCCTCACCAGCTATAGAGGAATATCAAAGTGAAATAATAACTGAATCTACGCAAACATATATTGAAGAAGGACAAGTTTATCAGGACAAGCAAACAGTAGCTGCTGCAATGAAGAATTATTCAGTGATGCACAAGTTCCCGTTCAGAGTAAAAAGATCTAGTCATAGAAGGTATGTAGTTATTTGTGGATAATATATCAGCAAAATCAGTGTATGATTGAAGATAGGTGGGTTTTATAAATTGTAGTTAAATTGTAGTCAATTTGTAGTTAATTGTAGTTTTTTCATAAATTTGTGTAAATATTGTATTTCTTTTGTAGCTACTGGCTTATATGTGTTGCTGAAAGCTGTAAATGGCATTTCAAGGCAACGTCAATTAATGATTCGGCAATGTTCAAGATAAGAAGTTTCAGCCGTCAACACACATGCTGCCTAATGGACGAAACATTCATACAGCGCAAACGTACTGCAGCAGTACTTGGTAGCATGGTCGTTCCAAAGTATTGTGATCCTAAGACTGTTTACACACCAAAGGACATACAAACTGACATGTTATCCGAACATGGACTGAACCTAAGCTACATGCAAGCATGGAGAGTAAAGGAAAAAGCTTTACAGTTTTTGAGAGGGAATCCGTGTGACTCCTACAACAAATTACCCAAATATTTTTATATTCTTGAGAAGAATTATCCTGGTTCTGTTGTTAAATTGAAGAAGGCAGCAGATGATTGCTTCTTATACGCATTTGTTGCTCTTTGTACATCAATAAATGGTTGGCAACATTGTAGGCCGGTAGTAGTGGTTGATGGGACATTCTTAAAGTCAGCCTACAGGGGGATTATGCTGACAGCAAGCACCATGGATGCAGCAGGTAAATAATGGAATAATTTTGTACTTATTTGTAGACAGTCTTTAAAATGCAGTTAAATTGTAGTTATGTTGTAGTTATTTTGTAGTTATATAAAAGAATGTAGTTAACATGTCTATATTTCTCAATATGTATTGTAGTTGTTATTTAATCATATTTTATGTCTTAAAAATGTAGGTACTATTTTTCCCTTGGCATATGTTGTGGTTGATTCTGAAAACGACGCATCTTGGAAGTGGTTCTTTGAGCAATTCAAGGAGGCATATGGTGAAAGACCTTCAATGTGTGTTGTTTCAGATAGGCATGAGAGTATACTGAAGGCAACATCAGTTGTCTATCCGGGATTGGCACACTACTCTTGCATGTGGCATATATGGACAAATATAAGGTCAAAATTCAAGAAGGGACATCTACAATTACATGAATTGTACTTTGCTACAGCACGGTCATACACTATGGATGAATTTAATGAAAGGATGTTGAAGATTGAAGAGGTAGACCTGCGTGTAAAGTCTTACCTATATGATATTGGCTATCATAGATGGTCAAGAGTACATGCAACGGTAAATAGAACTTTTACTATGACGTCAAACATTGCCGAGTCGTTGAATGCTGTAACAAAAGATGCAAGAGAGCTTCCAATATTTGATCTATTTGAGTATATGAGGACTCTTCTTGAACGTTGGACAAAAGAAAAGTTATCGAAGGCAAAGGGTACTTTCACATACCTTGGTCACAAATACAACAAAGAATTGGAAGACAACAGTACATTATCTCAGAAACTAAGGGTAAGATATTTTTTTTGGTGCAGTAGAATCAAAAAAGTACTAGCTGCAGTTTTTCCAGATTGTAGTTAAACTGTAGTCAAATTGTCGGTAATAATAGTTTGTAGATGAGTTGTAATATATTTGTTGTTGATTTGTAGGTAAATTGTTGATAATCCATTTTAATGATTGATGTATTATTATTTCTGTTTGGTCTTCAATTGTAGGTGAGGGCTTCAACAGATCATATACATACTGTGTTAGATGGTGTGAAGCGGTACATTGTGTGTCTAGAAAACAAGAAATGTAGCTGTGGACAATTCCAACTTGATGAACTTCCATGTGCGCATGCTTTGGCAGCATTAAGGCATAGGAATGAAACATACGAAAACTATTGCTCTCCGTATTACACAAGGAAGAGCCTTCTGCTTACCTATGAAATGCCAGTAAATCCTCTTCCTGATGAAGGCAAATGGGAAGTGCCACAACATATTTTGGATGAGGTAGTAAAGCCACCGGCGGGAGATAAAAGGCAGCCAGGGAGACCTCACAAGGAAAGATATAAAACATTTGATGAAATAAAGTCAAAGAAATACAAGGTGTCATGTGGTAATTGTGGAGGTGAAGGGCATAACAAAAGAACTTGCAAGAATGCGCCGAAAAAGAAATGAATATCATGTAGTTAGAATAGTTATTCAAAATAAATGTTAGTGAGCTCAAATTATCGGATTTTCTTGTCTAATTGTTTAAGTTTTTGAAGATGAATAAGAAGTATAAACATCAATTTGTGTATCTGCACTATTTATGTTTTTATGTATTCTGTCAAGCATCTAAAGTTGTCTTTTTTTTATAGAATAGTTAAACTTTAATATTTACTGTATACAAAAAAACTGATATTAATAAAGAATGCATTCAACGTAAATTGTATCCAGATTGTAGTGAATATGTAGTTTAACTGTGTTAGAACTGTAGTCCTGTTATTCATATGTAGAGGAGTTGTAGTTAAAATGTAGTTTGACATAGTTTAAATGTAGATAAATTGAATTTTTTTGATAAACCTTGTTGATAAAAAATGGCTAAATTATTTATATGATTCCTGTATTTATTTTATCTTTCTGCTGTGTAACAAATGACAGTTATATACAGATATTACTTGGCACTTGAAGGTATTTATAAAAATAACTTGAAGATTAAAGTCAAATTGTAAGACAAAGCTGTTGCTGTAAAAATGTAATCAGAGTACTCGAGTATAATGTAATCAACAAAAAGTGTTGTAAAAAACCAAAACGACATATTTCCTACATTGTTTTCCAATTCAACTACCAAATTTCACAGACCAAACTAGGAACACAATAGTCTATTTCTTCTTTTGTTGCACTCTAGTCCTCTCGTTTTTTGCCGGAGCACCCTTCCTCCTTGCTAGCCTGCCAGTAACCTCACTCTCACTGATTGACCCATCTTCTTGCTTCTTTGTTGCATAGTCCCACAGTAGAGCTCCATAGCGTCTACGGTGTTGGTCAATATCAGAAAGATCTTCCTTTGGGATTGCCAAATCTCCAAGGCTAACATACTCCGCAAATGCAGCCACAAATACACCACAATCGCTGCATAAGATGAGAATTTTTCATTATATAACAAATGATTAAAATAAAAAAATTAAACACATAGAAAGGGAGATTATTTTTTTACACTGAGCCTTCCTTTTGTTGTGGAATCTCAGCAACCATCCATTGTATGTCGAGAGGGTCCGTAACTGGTTTTTCGATGTATGCCTTTGTGCTCTTGAAGTTAATGTCTTTACGTTTACCATAGAAACCAGTGCATGACAAATACAGAGGGATAATGATTGAAAACTTGTCAACCAATGTCTCTACTGTTTTATGACGGTTTGCTCTCACCATGGAATCATAAACATAAAGTTGTCTGTCCTTTATGTCAAAAACTAGCAACAACCAATGGAAGTTCTCTACAAGGTTCACAGGCATGAGCACATAGTCAACAAGATCTCAGGCAACATTAGCAAGAATTCTGTACCCAAGAATATATTCTCCAACATCATCCTCGGGTTTAACAACCGAATACCTTTGTTCCGGTGGAGAACTTATGAACTTGTCATAGATTCTTTCAATCTTTGTCTTGAACAAGCAATCCGTGGTTGTGAACCTAGTATTATTGTTGGGGCCATATTTGCCTCTTTTTCGCAGATAATACATAATAACATCAATGTGCTGCCAAAATAGAATAAACATATACAATAAGGTACGGTGTAACCACACTTGTCTACAAGACAGCTACAGATTAACTACAATTTGAATTTATTAAAAACTCTAACAGATTGCTGCAAATTAGCTACACTATAACTACAGAAATATAACAGTTAGTCCAAGTTCCTCACAAAATGTAATTTAATTGTAGTTTGTATGAACCATAGTGAACAAGTACTATATGTACAATTGACCCATCAGACTACAAAACAACTACACATTAACTATATTTATGCACTGTCTACATTTATTCACTATACAGAGGAACAAATGAAATATACCACCTTACTTAAGCTCCCAAAAATCAGCAAGTTCAACCTACAGTTAATATTAATAGGCACAATCACAAGCTCTACAATATTACTACAAGGTAACTACAGTTGTGGTACACGGAGATTCCAAGTCAGTCAAAAGTACCAAAATTCCAGTTTGTACATACAATCATCATCACATATGATACATAAGGTCCATAAAAAGCAAAATTTCACAGCTGAGACATAAATATAGTAACATATATATGTTGTCTACAATATTACTACAATTACACATCATAGCTGAAAAATAAACTACAATTACACTACACAGCTGAAGACAAAACAGATATTGTGAATGATTATGTTCTTTATACTTACTGTGTTATTGATGACTTGTCCGGGGTGAGAAAGGTCATAAAACCAGTCCTTCTTATCAATCTTTTCACAACCAAAATCCAACCAAGGCTTGATTTGGTTATCCTTCTTGGAAAAGTAATATTTCCTCCTGTAATAACAAAAAAAAGATGATCAAATACAAAAAATTTACAAAATGAATTACAATTTTAAAGTATAAAAATGGTGAACAGACAGTGTAAAATGAAGCATTCATACCTCCTAGATACTTTATCACTACGAATGTATAACCAGTTGGTGAACCTTTCTGTCAATTCAGGATCTACATTTTCACCTATGACACTTGTGAAGGGGTGCTTGAGGTAAAAAAATTTAGGTCCAACAGATGTGCTTCCTCCAGAACTATACAAAGATGTGAAAGGTGATCGTGCATGTTTTCCCGGTTGCCTTGTTCTACCGGGATGAACAGGGGTTGATTCATCTCGTATGGGCTCGCCATACATGACCAACTGTGATAAGTTTTCTGGCAGCTCAAAGTCATCCAATGTCAAACCTTTGTTTTCAATGCCTTCAGGAACAACTTTTTTATCAATGCCTTCAGGAACAACTTCAGTCACAGTCACACCGCGAATTGGCGACTGTGGAACTTCACCTTCTGTAGATAAGTGTAGATCTATGTAGATATGAACAGTATTATGGAGTTATAGAGAATATATTACCTGCTTGTTGTGGCTCAGCCACTTCATCAATTACTGGTTCTTCCTCAATATTTCCTTGTAGATGTTCTGCTGAAACATCAGCTTGAATGAATAATTGGGAATGAGAATTGTAGATATATGTAGGAATATGTAGTTAAGGTGTAAATTATTAAAAGTTTGCATAAAAACCTTATTGTAATGAAGGAATGGTTCTGTACCTGCTTTATATGCCTCAGCTGCTTCTTGGAAGTCAGGATATAAGTCAACATGTGGTTGAAAATGTTCTGGAGAAATTGTAGCTCCAACACATAGTAAAAAAATGATTAGTATAATTTAATAATGTTGTCTTGAAATTTGTAGATATGTATGCAGGAATTTTGTAGATACATGTATTGCTTGTGCTTCCATGCAGTTGATCACCAGCATTGAACTGGAATTGCTGGTTGTTATCTCCTTGATGTTGGTAATTATTTTTTGTTGAACTACCAGCAAACTACAATTTTGGGGAATATTTGAGACTACTTTATTCATATGTCTTAATTAGTCTTAGTACAAAATTATATGTAAATTCTTACCTTTGACTCGTCCAAATCAAACCTCTTGTTTATCACATTCATAACACCCTTCAAAGATTGATCTATGAACTCTCGAAGGCTTGAGAGTTCCTCAAAAACATCCTTCCTATAGGCATCTAACTTTACATCAACCTAAAAATTAAATATATAATTAGTTGGTAATCTTATTCTAACTGCTACAGTTACACTACAATTCAACAAACTATAATTGTTATAGATTTATACCACAAATTAACTACAATGTATAACATACTATAATTGTTATGTAATGAAGTCAAAATGTAGCAAATTATGTCAATATATTGTAGTTATTCATAATACCTGCACAATCCCCTTTTCCAACTTCATGAGCTTGCTACTGACAGATTCAATGTCCTCTTGACAATCTGTATATTTGGGTTCAAATGATGGAGAAGCAGCTGTTGGAACATGTGATGGTTGAGCACCATGTTCATCTTCATATTGAATCTTGTCTGGCAGATTAAGCACTCCAAGCTTTTCTCCAGATTCAATCATGTTTGTGAACTGAATGATGAAAATAACAGTTAATTCAAGTGACAAAAAAAATGTAGATTCAATGTAGTTATTATGAATGTAATTGTAGCATCATACAAAAGTGGAAAAAAATACCTTGATCCACTCAGGCTTGATCATCTTCTCTTCAATTGCAGTTAACCAAATCTGCCCCTTTGTAGCTGACCATCTTAAAATGCGAGGTATAGATTCAGAACATCTCGTAGCAAGCTCGGTGCTGACGGACGAGCAACACTCATATAGCCACACTTGCAAGGCTAATGAGCATCCCCGTATCAGATAAGAATGTACATGGGGATTAAGACGATGTCGGACAGATTCAATAACCTGCTTGAAGGATTTGATACCCCATGGGTATGACTCAAAATTACCAGACTCTATTAGAAAGAACATAAACTTGTCTATGAAAGTCACATGGTCTTTATCAGAAGGACAAACAAAAAATTCCAACATATAAAGAATGCACAACTTCACCGCATCCACATCGTTTGCCCATGCTTTATTAGTCACTACTTTTTTCAAATGCCATTTCTCAACCCTTTCTTTGTTCGGAAAATATGTATTCATTAAAGGGCTAACATAGGTGGAAGTGTAACCATAGTCTGAAAACTTATTCACACAATTAAGACCAGTTATCAACCCAAATTCTCTCAAGGAAAAATTCAATTTTTCACCCTTAAATAGTACTGAAAATAATGAGTCAGTAGACTTTGTCAATTCATACTTCATCAGAAGATGAAGTGTTTGGTTTTGCATATAGATTTTGGGGAGACCTAATAAGTAACCAAAACAAGTTTTTCCGAAAACCCTTCAAGCATTCGGAGAGAGTAAAGCTTGTATCTGGCTAGGTATGCTAGGATCACACAAATTGTGGAATCTAAGCACACCATAATCAACATTTTGTTGTGCAAAGTAAGGTCCATTCTGTAGAAAATATAAAATTAATGAACATTAGTAGTTTGCATAAAAAGGAAACAGTAATCTACATATAACTACATGACAAATACAAAATATAACTAGAAGAAGAATAGCCTACCCACACCTATAACTACAAAACAATAACAGAAGAACAATGCAGACAAAGAATCTACAGGATGTAACAGTTACTTCAAGTATGTCACATAAATGTAGATTAACTGTAGTTAGAATGAAGTTAAATATATGAGCTATACAGGCTACAATAAAAAAATAACATATCTACAATTTAACCATCAGACTACACATCAACTACAAACTAACTACATTTATACACTGTCTAAGAGTCACAGTTCCAATTAAACTACAAAATTGAGACAAAGAATCTACAGGATGTAACAGTTACTTCAAGTATCTCACATAAATGTAGATTAACTGTAGTTAGAATGAAGTTAAATATATGAGCTATACAGGTTACAATAAAAAATATCATATCTACAATTTAACCATCAGACTACACATCAACTACAAACTAACTACATTTATACACTGTCTAAGAGTCACAGTTCCAATTAGACTACAAAATTGAGACAAAGAATCTACAAAATTAGGACAACACCACATTTTACCAAAATACACTTGAACAATCAAAGAAGAACAATGCACTTGTAAACATTATCTACAGAATGTAACAGTTACTTCAAGTAACTCACAACATGTAGATAAATTGTATTTAGAATGAAGTTAAATGTAGCAGCAATACAGGTTGCAATGAAAAATACCATCTCTACAATTTAACGATCAGACTACAAATCAACTACAAACTAACTACAGTATACACTGTCTAATAATCACAGTTCCATTAAACCTACAAAATTGTGAAAAATAATCTACAAAATTAGGACAATACCACATTTGGCCAAAAAACACTTGAACACTAAATTGACACTTGAACAACAGATTTTTACAACCAAAATCAAACTACAAAACAGTGAGGAAACATAAATAGTGTTTACCTTTATTGAAATTTTTTCCTTAACCAATTTTGGTACTTTTTTTGAGGGTTTCTTCTTCTTTGGTTTTGATGAAGAAGGAGAGACCTTGTGTTTTTTCACAGATTGAACTTTGGGAGAATCATCTACAAAATCGTCATCTACACTCAACTCTTTCCCCTTGCGTTTCAGTTGATTGTCGACTAGTTTATCAACTCCACCAACATCAACATCGTGCAAATGCTTGCTTCTCATTTCCGCACGAATTTGTCTAGGAGATGAAATACCAGTAGTTTGTTCACTTGCATGCGTCGTTTGTGGGTTTTTTGGTGGTGATTTTGGTGTTAAAACACCCAAATCAAAGGTTGGAATATCAGCTAATATAGCTTTTGATGATTTTTTTGGGGAGTGTTGGTTTTTTTCATGATTTAGGAGTTGAAGACAAAGATGGAAGTGAATTCAAATCGTGGGGGATACTATCAACTGAAGGTAATTAAGTGGAGAAGAAAGTGATGGTAATTGTGGGTGAGAAGAGATTGTACGAGAATGGAGGAAAAACTGAAGGTAAATCGTGGGGGTGGGGAACTGAAGGTAAATCGTAGGGGGTGTGGGGGGGGGTGGGAGGAGAGAGGGGCGGGTAAACCAAATAACGTGAAGATACAGTCCTATAATTATGCCTAATAAAAATGAACCCTTAATTATATCCCTAATTTGAATTATGGTATAGAAATGGTAATTTGGTATGCTTAAATGTAATAAACACAAACCTTAAACATTGAGGGTAATAAGTTTTGATATATGGTATAGATAGGTCCAAGACCTGCTGCTTTTCTTTACTCTTTTGGGCTTTCATCAAGTGGGCTGGTTTGTTGACCTGGTCAACATGTTTTTTGACCACTTTATTTGAATTAAAGTGGTTCAAACCCAATTGCAAAAGCTTAGGTTTGACAGGCTGTACTTCAGTAGCCTTTGTTTGGCTCGAGGAAGCTACTGTACTTGACTTCATCTTCTTCACCTCCACTCCGGCTGTCTCTATTCCGCTGCCGGTGATAATTTCTACGAGATTGTCATCCAAAATAGTGATTTTGTACTTCAACTTCCCAATTTCTAGTACCAAATTGTTGGGTAAACCGCCTTCCTTAAATTTAACACATATTCTGGCCCAGAAAAAGTGTGATCTAAGCTTCGTGTCTTCATCAGTGTCAATGAAGCCACCACAGTTGTCTCCAATAAACCGAAAGGAATTGGGGTTCCATGCATGCAATGGTATACCAAAAGCCTTTATCCATTTTTGCACAGATTTGTTGTTGGTCGGAGCTGCACCATTTCCGGCGACCACCATTGAAGCGCGAGACGCCTGCCATTCCAGAACCACTCACCGGCTATGATTCGCACCGCTTCAAGCCTTGATGGGAACTCAAAGAGAAATTTATTGTGGCCTAATGGTGTAACAAAAAAGAAAATGATCTTCTATTTGAAACCGAAGCCATAAAACTATTGCATGTTCCTTCCAAAATAAATAATCAGAATGAGAAAACCAAAGAGAAAAGTGAAATCTTAGAAAAAGAGTAGCACAAAACAAAATTAAGAGTCTTTATATAGCAGTTTACATATTTATTGCCTCATGAAAACCAGACTGTCTTTTCAATCTTTTAGCTCTACAGAAAAGAACCTTAGATTGAAATAAAGCACATGCTTGATAATGTTTGAATCTCTTCAAAAAATTAGCAAATAGCAGAAATGCACTAAAATTTAAACTCAGAAGAATTAGAAGAGGTTCTTAGCAAGCAAAGTACCCCCTGTAATAGATGTAGCACCACCGAAAAGAGAGCTTGTGAATGTCTTTTGATCTTGCATCAACTTTCCTAACTCCTGCTTCTATTTTTTTAGGTTTTGGATCATGTGCAAGATTGTGAACTGAGTGGAGTTTATACTTTCCTAACTCCTGTCTCTTGTGCAGTTTATACTCTTCTCAATTTTCTATCTTTACCATTTAACCTCCAATTTTACCTTATACAATTTGATGCACCAAATCATAGTGGAATGTCATTTAGCATTAAAAAGAATATGCGGCTAACACCGAATGCAACGAAAAGATCATGCAGCTCTAACTGGCTTTCACCTGGCAGAAGGGTGCTAATTCTCAATGCTACTCATCGAACTAAAGCTAACCAGAAATCTATAATGTACTCCTCCCTCCATATTCTGTTTATCCTTCCTTCACATCATTTTTAGTTTCATTCTGTTTAGTTAAAAATTCCTCAATCCATTATTGAATTCTCAATTTTACTTAGATAACTCAGACAGAATAAGAAAGAGGAAAGGAAATAAGATGAAGAAAGAAAAGTGATGCATTGACGCTCACCTACAACTGCAATGTCTTTCCAGTTCACTCATTAAAGTGTCGAAAGTGGCGAATGAAGCTCACTGAAATTCATCAGAGAAGAAGGTAGAATAAAGTCATGTACCATTAAAAATTACATAAATAATGAAAATATATGGATGTAAAAGCTTAAATATGGAACATAGAGAAGAGTTACTTGGATTATAGAGAAAGGTCAGGCAATTCCAAGATAGGAAAATAAATTCCACCTAATTGTCAAGTTCTCACTTCCGTAATAGGTAAATAGAAACACTTAGTCACAAGGAAACAACTCAGTATCTAATGAGAATCAGTAACCAACCAAACAAAAAATGCTTAAAAGAAATCCTTAGAGAAAAATGCTTAAAAGAAAATATTATAAAAAATGCTTAAAAGAACTAATTCTAGGGCAATCTTGAAATGTCGATTCGTGAAACCATAGCACACTTCTTCCACATAATCACACATTCATGTGCACAACCAAGGAAATTACGCAATAAATTAATTATTGTAACAGAAAAATACAACAGAAAAGGTATCTTAGCTATAATGCAAACCTTTGAGAAGTTTTTAAACACGATCAAAAGTGTAATTATTGTTGAGCTAGATAATTCAATCATCATTACATACCGAATAGAAAAATGGATCAAAAAAAGAACTCCATGCCAGTTTGGATTGTATCTGATTTTCCCTGTTTATTTAGACAAACAGTAGTAATACTGCAATAAACATATAGGAAAATTAAATGCATTTCAAATAAATATAATGCACATTATTGCTCAGTATTCCTATCCAATAGAAATAAGTAATATACCTTTGGTGCCGCCAGATGATAGATCTCTGCCTTATAGATTACCTACAAGTAAAAAGAAATGAAATAAAAAAATTACAATAGTTGAGGCATATCGTCAAACATCTTTGCTGCATCTAAGTTCTTCCCTTTTCAGTACTATTTTCTCTTTCTGATGGTAAATTCACTGTACTTTTATAGAAGCATTTAAACAATCAACCACATGAATGTACAAAATCCACTAAGAGAACATTAAGAAAGAGCAATGTCCATATATGAAAGAACCAAATAACAAAAATTATATACGACTAACTGAAAACAAAAAAAAGCAAAAATACAAGGAGAATTTCAGAGGCAGAATGATAATTGTAGATCAATATTATCTAAAAAGGATAGAATCGCATGTTTAGATGTCCGTCGAGATATAACAGATAAAACTAAGCAAAATTCACAAATGCCACTAAAAACAGGAATCAAAATGTAAATGAATAAGACTGTAACATCGTGGTTACCTCATGTTTGTACTCCTAAATCCTAATGCACAATCTATCGTCTTAGTGACATTTCTCTATTATTATTTGGAATTGGGCCTCCATAGCCTGTGCCTAAGTGACCCTTTATTTATTAGTTAGTAACAGAGAAGTGTAAGTAAGAGAGGAAGGGAGAGAAGCGAGAGAATGAGGAGATGGAATTAGGTATTAACCATTTAGTTCAGTGGGAGAGGTAAGGGTTACACGTGTTTGTAGAAGCAGTACACGTCTTGGAGTGAGAGAGGTAAAGGTATACATGTCTATATAGAAACCAATCCGAGAATACAACTTTTAAGGCTTCTGGTACAATAACATCTAGCACATGTTCGTCCCATCAACTCCCATTTCTAAAATATAGTAATATATATATGTGCATGCATGTATGTACGGATGCAGGACAGCAGGGGCGGAGCTAGATCTTCGCGTACGGGTTCGGCTGAACCCAGTAACTTTTGTCTAAATCTTGTATTTGTCTTAAAAAATTATTGAATTATGTACAAATTATTAATTTAGAACCGAGAACTTAAAAGAATTAGAATAATGAACTCATAGGTTTCAAATTTTGACTCCGCCTCTGTACGTCTAGATTTTTTACAGTTGTGATATACTGTCTCGCTTTGGTAAAGTCACTAGCAATATTGCGCAACGAAGAGAGGCACTGGGGACAAGTTAGTTTTTGTTTTACCACACAACATTCTCCTGTTTTATCACAGATCATTCTCCCTCTCTCTTTCAAATATCGAATACATGTAAACTTTTTTATTTAGTAACTCAACATGGGGAAGATGGCTCTTAAAGCTGCAGTAATGACTTTGTCGGTCACCCTTCAAGTTTATTGGAGGTTATGTAAAACTTGGAGGTTCACTAACAAAGTCATTCCTGCAGCTATTAGAGTCATCCTCCACATGTTGTGTTACTAAACAAAAAGTGTATCTGATATTTGAAAGAGCGAGGGAGAATGGTAAGTGTATCTAAATGAAAGCTAACTTAGTGATTCGTCTCTTTGTAGGTGGCAAGTATTTATAATCGCCCTTCGCCTCTCTTGGCTGCGCAATATTGCTAGGGACTTTAGCAGGACTACCAATATAGATTTGATATCACCAATATAGCTAGCACACAGTTAACATGCATTTCATTATCTTTTATATATATATATATATATATATATATATATATACTCTTTGTTACGAGGTATTGTTCGTGACTTTAGCAAGAGAGGTGCTTGTTGCAGGAGTTTGGTAGCAAAGCTACTTCGCATGAGGTTAGTTGGCTCATATTTGATGCCATTTCAGCTCTTTAAAAAACTAAGCAAGCTAAGTTTTTAACAAAAGAAAAACTTGTGGACTATCAAATACGTTAAATGATTGTTCGTCTATTTTTTAACTCATAGGATGACAAGTCACTGATTTCATCTCTCTGAGATGGGGAGGAATGGGAGCTAAAACTGACTATTGTTTGTTCGAAGGGTACAACTGTTAAACGGCAAAGGGCCAATATTGCCCACGAAACTATACGAAATGGTACAAGGATTAGAAGTTAGCAACCCAAAACGTGAGGGTACAAACATCAAGAGTAGGGGGTACTCAAAAAGTTAATGTCCTGAGCTAAATTCGCCATAAAAAATTGCACATTTTATTGCCAACTCACCACAATATTCCAATAAATATGCTCTCATCTTACGAGTATTCTAAAGGATTGTACAACCAGAAGCCGCTCTTTGGACTAATCTATTTTTCTGTTTCCCTTACCTATTGTATAAGAATCATTCTGCTTAAAATATGTAAATGCAACTTATTACAAAAGAATTGCGGTTTTCCAGGCTCTGCTCCAATGGGAGATCAGGCCGAGAGGATGGCTTGGAAAAAATCAATGCATCCACTCTCTAAATTATAAAAAGAAATTCCAGATTTACTATCTCTTGATTGTTAATTGCTTTCACTATGTCAGTTCATTCAAGGACATCCAATAAAATTGGACAATACTTGCTTTCACAATGTCAAGGCTTTCTGAAGTTGCAAAAGCCACACTGCTATATGCATTGCGCAAAGTCGGCCTTCCAACAAAATCTTCTGTACCCAAAAATTGATCCAAGATAACAACGACCTCTTTTGCGACAGCATAGACTCAAGAACGGCTTCAGATGAAACCCTTCCAATGATCAGGAATGACTCAAGAGAAGGTCCTTGAACCTGTTGATAAAGCATGAGAGAAATATCAGTTGATAATTCCTGAAGTCACGTTAGAGAAGGGAAGAAGAAGAATTTACAAGATGCTTCATAATATCAAAATAAAAAAATAAAGAAAAAATAAACCTTTTGGAGAAGGGATGAAAGTTTTTTCCTCAATTTGCTGTCTCAGGAAGGTTGACAGTTAACTAAAAAGTGTCGAGAAGCATTGAATTTCTTATTTCAAATAAGTTGGTTTATGAATCCGACAAAAGAAGGTTTTAAAAATGACTTTTTTTCTCTCTGACTTGGGAAATGTGTCCTCTCATTATTCACTCTGATTTTCTCTCCGGTGAATCCTCTTCTCCGGCGGAATTATTTCTATTATGGGGGAAAAAGCTTTCTTTATTTCAGGGGACAAATCTTTCGAAGTCATTAATATTGGGGATGATCTTTCTCGGTGGTTCTCACTCACTGAGAGAGGCAGACGGTTTACTAGCAGCATTAATATTGATGAACCTAGTCTCAGATGGGTCTGCGATACTTTAAAACGAGCTTCAAACGGAGTGGGTGATCTATACAGAAGATGGGGGAGAACACCACAACAATATCTCTACAGGGTCTATCAAAACTACAACATTCATGGCAGATTTGTAAGAATTGAGGTATGGCAAGGAGGGAGAAAGAAGGGAGTGATCATTCCAGAGATTGATTACAACAAGGGTTGGGATGCAATAGCAGAGAAGATTCTACGCTTCCTGGAGAAAACAAAAAAAATATTCCCAATCAGACCTCCAGCTCCAATGTTATGATCCTATCACGAAGCAGCAAGAATAGGAAGTTGGCCGGATACCTCCATGAGTTCAAGCTCTAACACAGGGACAATGGCGGATATACACCCACTTTCCAGGAGCTTAGTTGGGGTTTTCAATGACCCCTTCCATCACAGCCCTAATGCAGAAACCATTCAAAAATGGTTCACTACAAGATGGAAAATCACAGCAGGGATCAGAGTTACCCCAATAGATCACAATCGTTTCTTATTTGAATTCCCTTCTAGACAAGAGGCGATAAGAATCAAAGCTGGGGACTGATTTTGGAACGGCAGGCATCTGTCGCTAACGTGGTGATCGCCGATCAGCGGCACAGAAGGTACGGACAGCAGGTCGGAGATTCGATGGATTAAAGCTTTTGGGATACCTCTGCACGCTTGGTCATAAGAGACTTTCAAATTTGTAGGCGACAAGTGTGGAGGCTACATCGATGCAGATGAAGACACCAAAAACAGAGCTCACTTCTTCTGGGCCAGAATTTGCATCAAAAACTCAGACTGGACAATTCCGGCGAACTTGAATCTCGAAGTGGGGGACTTAGGCTTTGATATCCAGATTCTGCAGGAGGACCGGGCACCTCCAAAACCCATTGGTCACAACCTCGTACCAAATACAGCAGCAAAGCAGTTGGTGGAGACCTCGAACAGTGTGCCTATTGAGGTCGCATCTACCAGTCTGTCCATAGGGGATCACGTGAAGGAGAGAAATTGTATTTCAAAAAATCGGGTCATTCTAAATGGGGGAAAACGACCCGTCAAAGCTACTACTAAAGGTAGGTCAAACAAAGGGAATTTAAATATGGGCCTCAACTCTGGCTATTATTCAACAGGCCCAGAGCACAGGGTAAACCACAAAAGTCCCAAATCAAATCTTCTTTGGAGAGCAGTCGGGCCAATAAACGACTCATGCATTTTTAAGCCGTCTCCTTCACAGGCATCTTCCGACTACGATCCCCTCTCTCTCGAAATTCAAGCCTCCAAACTCACGGCAACCAACACCACAGGGGAGACGTCACACACTCAATTCGATGCCGATGATGAAGCTGAGACTTTGATTCATTTTAATCCTCCTCCTCTATTGCCACAATTATTATCTGCAAATTCACCAAAGGTTAGTGAACCGGAATCTGAATTCTCTTCTCAGTCACTCAATGATTTTCTCCCTTTGCCCTGGCATGAGAGAGAAGATCTTTGCATGCAAGTGGTGGACACATCAACAGTATATGAGGCATCAAGGTGGACAAAGATGGCAATGTTAAAAGCTTGTAAAGCTTTTGGGGTTAATGTTGCTGGCTTTGAACATGAAATTATGGGCATTATTTTAAGAATGCAAGAGAGAAGAAGAACTCAATTGCAGCAACAGTCACAAACTGAGGTGGAGTCTAGAAAAGGGAAGTCCAAAGGGGGAACTGAACTCAAAAAATTGGAATGGGGTTTACAGGAGGGTAGTGGCAAGAAGATTAGGGGCAGGTCTCAAAAAACACACTCTAGATGAAGATAAAAATATTAAGTTGGAATGTACAGGGTTTAACCAATAGGAATAAGAGAAGTACGCTAAAATCTCTCATTCACAAGTGGGGGCTGGACATTCTCTGTTTATAGGAAACAAATTGAAAACTGGAGCTCTTCATTGATCAGGGAAATATGGGGAAGCAGATGGGTGTCATGGGTTGATCTTCCTGTAAGTGACACCAAAGGGGGGATTCTAATTATGTGGGACAGGAGAATCCGGCACTGTGTTGATTCCCAATCTGGAACATTCACATTATCTTGCAGATTCGAGAGCTTAGCTGAAGACTTCAACTGGGTGTTCACAGGAGTCTATGGACCTCACACAAACCCAGAAAGAACTAAAATGTGGTATGAACTAGCATCAATCAGAGGGCTTTGGTCTGATCAATGGGTAATTGGTGGCGATTTCAACATATGTAGGTTTGAAAGTGAAAGACTTAACTGCACAAGGAGGTCCAAGGCAATGAAGGGCTTCTCTGATACAATTCTAGACTTAAGCTTGATTGATATACCATTACAAGGAGCAGAATACACTTGGTCAAGAGGGGAGGATCACCTTCAGGCTTCAAGAATTGACAGATTCCTGATTTCTACCGAATGGAGTGACACCTTCAAAGCTGTAAAGCAGACGGTAATGCCTAGAGTTATTTCTGACCATAAACCAATCATGCTGGAGGGTGGAGACTGGGAAAACTCACCATCTTATTTCAAATTCGAGAATATGTGGCTTCAAACAGAAGGTTTCCTGGACTTAGTAAAAGGTTGGTGGTAGTCCTACACAATTAGAGGCTCTCCTGACTTCATACTATCTCAGAAATTAAGGAGCCTCAAGAAGGACAATACAAAATGGAACAAGGAGATTTATGGCAAGATCGAAACTAAAAGAGACAGCTCTTGAAGAACTGGGAATGCTGGAGCAAATAGCAGAACAGAGGGCACAGACTGCAGAGGAAAAATTGAAAGCTTTCAACCTGCGACTAGAAATCCAACAGATTGGAATTGCAGAGTTTCTTCATGGAGACAAAAATCTAGATGTTTATGGCTGAAGGAGGGAGACAGGAACACCAAGTATTTTCAAAGAATGGCAAACTCTCAGAGAAGAAACAACCATATTGACAAACTCAAAGTGGGTGAAGCCATAATTGAAGACAAGATACGCATCAAGGAAGAAATTTGGATTATTACCAGAAACTATACCATGAGTTGGAACCTTGGAGGCCTACAACTAACTTTGGAGGGTTGTCCTCTTTAACCACTGAGGAGAGTGAAGGGTTAGAAGCACACCATTTGATGAATTAGAGGTTCTGGCAACTCTGAAAGCGTGTGCCCTTGATAAAGCACCAGGGCCTGACGGGTTTACTATGGCTTTCTTTCAACAGTGCTGGGATTTCATCAAGGCAGATATTTTGAATACTCTTAATTACTATCATCAGCATTGACATATGGTAAAATCTTGCAATGCCACATTCATTGCACTTATACCTAAGAAGAAAGGAGCAATAGAGCTAAGGGATTTCAGACCTATTAGTCTAATAAGCCGCGTGTACAAGATAACTGCTAAAATTCTGGCTGAAAGACTAAAGAAGATCATTGGCAAACTTGTTTCAGGTCAACAAAGTGCCTTCTTGAAAGATAGACAAATAACAGATGCTTCCCTGATAGCCAATGAAGTTTTGGATTGGAAACTCAAAAGTGGAGAAGCTGGGATATTGTGCAAGTTGGATATTGAAAAGGCTTTTGACCAATTAAATTGGTCATTTCTCATCAACATTCTGAAGGAGATGGGATTTGGAGACAGGTGGCTAAGATGGATTTTTTTCAACATATCCACAGTCAAATACTCAGTGCTGGTTAACAGAAGTCCTATAGGTTTCTTCTCCCCCGAAAAAGGCCTAAGGCAAGGAGACCCCCTCTCCCCTTTCCTCTTTATACTAGCAATGGAAGGACTCACCCAAATGCTGGAGAAAGCCAAAGAAATGCAATGGATACAAGGTTTCCAAGTAGGAAGGAACCCTGACAATGCAGTTACTATCTCCCATCTGTTGTACGCTGATGACACCCTAGTATTTAGTGGAGCTGAGAGTTCTCAAGTATCATATCTAAACCTCAGTCTTCTGATTTTTGAGTCTCTCTCTGGTTTGCACATTAACATGTTGAAGAGCATCATTTATCCTGTCAATGAAGTCCCTATCCTAGAGGAGCTGGCAGACTTACTATGTTGCAAAATAGGCTCTCTACCTACCACTTATCTATGGTTGCCCCTAGGAGCTAAATTTAAGTCAGTAGGTATTTGGGGTGGCATCATTGAGAAAATGGAAAAGAGGTTGGCGACATGGCAAATGCAATATCTTTCATTGGGCGGCAGACTCACACTGATCAACAGTGTTCTTGATAGTATTCCAACTTACTGTATGTCACTCTACCCCATGCCAAGCTCAGTTCTGAAGCAGATGGATACATTAAGAAGAAGATTTCTACGGGATGGAAACAGCACAACTCAAAAGTTCTCACTGGTGAAATGGTCCAAAGTCACTCAGCCAAAAATCCAAGGGGGTTTGGGTATCAAGAATTTGAAGAATCACAGCAAAAGCATGTTAATGAAATGGCTTTGGAGGTATGGGCAACAAGCAGCAGGTTATTGGAAGACAATTATAGATGCTAAATTTGGTGCTCATGGCCACTGGTGTACCAAGGAAAGCACATTAGCACATGGGGTTGTAGTTTGGAAACACATCAGCATTCGCAAGAACGAATTTTTCCAGAACACATCCTTCAGAGTTGGCGATGGTCAACACATCAAATTCTGGGAAGACAAATGGATTGGCAGCACAACCCTACAGGAATCCTACCCTGGGTTATATCAGCTTGCATGTAACAAGGATGCTTCTATTGTCCAATACAGAGAAAACAACAGCTGGAACCCCACATTCAGAAAGACTCTTCAAGATTGGGAAATCAATGACCTACTCACTCTCCTTGCAGCCTTGGAAGACTATAACTTTAGTCCACATATACATGACAGAATTTTGTGGGGAAGCTCTAAAGAAGGTAGGTACACAGTCAAAGCTGGTTACTATCATCTGTGCTCTCAGAATGGCATCCTGGAGGATTGGCCGTGGAAACATGTGTGGAAGATTAGACTACCTCTAAAAGTCGCATGCTTTTCTTGGATAGCACTTAATGGAGCATGCTTAACACAGGACAACCTCAACAAAAGAGGCATAACCTTAGTGAACAGATGTTATTTATGCCACCAAAGTTCAGAGGATGTCAACCACCTATTTCTACACTGCCCTCTCACAGCTGATCTCTGGAACTTCTTCCTTTCTATTTTAGGTTTACATTGGATCATGCCTCAGAACATTAAGGAAGCATTTATTAGTTGGCATTTTTGGAGAGTTGATAAAACCATTAAAAGGATCTGGAGGATGATTCCAGCCGTAATCTTTTGGACTGTCTGGACTGAAAGGAATAGCAGATGCTTTGATGGGATCTCAACTCCAACTTACACTCTTAAGGCCAGATGCTTAGTTAGATTGTTTAGCTGGCATTTTCATTCCCCTGTAAACAATGTTGATAATTTTTTGGATTTTGTTAGCTCCTTAATTCTAGCATAGACATAGGTCTGGAGCTAACTTTTGGCTGCCTTGTATTCTGCATCTTCTGTATGCCTTTTATTAATGATAATTACTTCATCAAAAAAAAAAAAGGGTCTCAGAGTTTGTACGATTTTCATTCTAGTCTAACCATACTAATAATAGCAAAAATAAACCCGTACCAATGACCCGTTAACTGCTCGTAAGCAGTCATTTGTCTTGAGCATTAGAAGAATAACCCGGGGCAATCTCCTCAGTAGTTCAGTGATTTGCGGAAAATATTGAGAAGCATACATCTGCGGAACAACAGAAATAGTTGATAAAAGCAAATGAAATTAGAGAGATTCAGACCTTCAGTGACAGCAGGCACTAGGAAAAATTAAATAATAAGATAATACTTAGTGTTCTACAAGGTAAATAAGACTTCTCTGTCACAAATCACTTTCTCTTCCTAGCTTTATTTCGACATAGACCCAAAAAAGGAGGAGCACAGGCAGGAAGAAGTTACAAGAGTTAAGGTAAATGCACTATAATTTTCACACAAGCATTACATGATACAGTACTATAATATTATGTTTGCCCCACAAAATACAGCTAAAGCTAAATGAATTAGCCTGCATGACAGGAATATCTCTGTAACCCATTTTACTTACTGGCGTTTTTTGAAATATTCCATGCAGACTATCCAGAAAAAGTAAAAAGGAATTAAGGAAAATATTGCATTGCTAGATAATAAAGCTAAGCCACCAAAGCTAAGGAGAAATAAGAACTCATCCTAGATTCAGGGAGTGCTTATTTTATTTTCTCCCTGAATCTAGGACGAGATTCTTAGGAGATTCATAATCTTAACTAGCTCCGTGCTGATAGAATAAGTCACCTGTAGTTCTGAACGGTCACTGTCCGTGCCTTTGACAACAAGATGATCAACTGAAGGATCTATCACTTTATTCCATGGCCTCATTGTGAGAATACCAGCAAACAATGCGTAAAGATCGTCTCCAGCACCCAGCTTTACACAATTTTCCTTTATTCCATTGGCATCAGAATATACCAAAGCCTGCAGGAAATGCCACATTGTAATGTTAATAGAACGAGTAAACCAACGGCTGTATATACAACTTATCAAGGATATGCAATTCACCTTCCACAGTGAAGCATAGTTTATTCTGGTGTTGTAATCAAGTTCTTTGTATAACCCATGGTCCAAAAGTATCAACTGGGGTTTTCTCCTCCCTGTGCAAGATGGATAAATATTGAGAGAAAGAAACTACACGATGTCAGCTTTATTGCTCAAGCAGACATTGATTTTTTTTTTTTTTTGGCAACCACTAAAGCTCATCTAAGGACTGATTAAAAGAGCGGAAAGACTACTAATACGCACAACCGGAAAGTGGATTCTGAAGAACCACCTTGCCCATTCCTGAGAAAAAGGAGATTTTTGGATCCTAAATTGGAACTACTCCTAGACCGAACACTTTCAGGGTGAGGGACTAGGAAACACATGGCATACATGCATGAAAATACGCATTTTTTATGAGATATTAAAGGGTTTCACTGAAGCAAAGGGACAAAAAGGATACACCCGCATACTAGAGATTTTGAAGGGAAAAAAGCAACCAAAGAGGTTAAGAGTTCCCAATCACGATGCTCATAAGTCATTTATACAAGTTGGGGACAAGGAAACACATGGCATACATGCATGAAAATACAAGGGTTTCACTGAAGAGGGACAAAAAGGATACACCCGCATACTAGAGATTTTGAAGGAAAAAAACAACCAAAGAGGTTAAGAGTTCCTAATCACGATGCTCATAAGTCATTTATACAAGTTGGCATGAGAATTGTGCTCAAAAAAACAAACAGAAAACATCAGGATCAAGTCCTCTTTCACGCCATTTTGCATTATCTACTTCGGCCCAAGTAAAGGTAAGGTTTGACAGTTCTGAGGGTACCTAGGAATGGATTAGTTGATGGTCCATGTCTTTTCCATAGATTTGTAAATATTAACCCTTTCATAGTAATGAACAGTTAAGCCTGTTTATATCCTAACATGGTGATTGGATTCAAAAAGCTTATAAACAAACTTAAAACCAACTTTTGGGGGGTGAACAACACAATTTGGTATCACGATTGCGTAAGTTTTGGATATCCGCCCAACAGCTGATAAAATTTGAGACCCCCCCCCCCCCCCAAAAAAAAAAAAAACCTTTTTTTTTCCTTTAGTGCTCCAAACATTTCTTAAGTGATTTTTTGTTAATTTTCCTACTGGTTCTCCAAACTTTACGGACAGTCCCTTTCTCCTCTTTTCTTTCCTTACCCATTTATTCAATTCGTATGGCCTACAAAGAGATTCTCTTTTTTGTTTATTGACCAAGTTGCTAGCAAATACAGATATTCAGTTGATATTTCTCGTGATCTTTTAACCAACATCTACAATGTCTTAAGGCTTCAGTCATAATGCTTCAAAAGTTTATAACTGAAATCCAGATATAGAAGTTTTTCAAAACCAAATCTTTTTAAAATTAAATCCAAATACACACAATCGCTTTCCGGAAAACAAATCCAAAATCAATTCTTTCCAAGCAAATACCTCAACCAAATCCAAATGGGATCATTTTTAGGTCCACATAGTAACTATAGCTTGACCTAGAACAATTGCATCTGCAATTTTGGAGGTGAAGTATCTTCAGTAGGGAGAGTGGTGGGTGGAGATAAGTCCCCCCACACCCATCCATATCCAACTTATCTCCATCCTCCAAGATGGCTCACATGCATCGTATTGACAAAGCCTTACCTCCCTAACCTATGTGCAGGCAGCCACAGCAAACAGCAATTTATTCACCTTTGAGGTATGCTGCCACAGATATAACCCAAAAACTGCCACCAATTTGCCTCTCTAAACTTTGAGGGACTCAAAACTATATCTCCTTAAATCCAGTAATTGGAAATGAGTTTGAATGGTAAGAAAAATATTAGAAAGAAAATGTAAGACAAGTGCACATAACTTCAATGCATGACATGTTTAAGATATTTCAACATTGGATAATTGAATTACACTTTTCACTAAAGCAAAAGGAAAAACAACTTTCAGCAATATCGAACTTAACTTGAAATTCCTTGGATAGACAGAAGGTATAAATACGATCCAACTCCATCAAGAAACATAACAACATTACGAGAGAGATGAAAGGCTTACCAAAAATGCTCCTACGCCCGGAAGGCGAAGGGCGGACTAGCAAGTTTGCAGCATGTGGATCACAATGCACAAAACCATGTTTAAACATCATTTCAGCAAAGGTCTCACTAACCTGCATATGTGGCATAATGAGCTTTTTATAATTACTTCAAATGAAAAGTATAAACTATATCAGAGAAACTGATGTACACCTATTGATTTAATCTTCTAAAAGAATGTCATGAGATAGAGACATCAAAGAAAAATCAACAGAAATTAAACAGAATGTTGGATAATGATTAACCAAAAGTAAAGGTCCTCGCATCAAGTCATGAAATACCCCAGTAAGGTAGAAATGCGAAATAGCATGATAGTTTCAATGAGAGACCAGTCAATCCAGGTACCTCAGAAGTCATCTATTTGAACATTGAAAATTGAAAAGCAGGCAACTATACCCATGGGACATGATACATGATACATCCAAAAAACATGACCAATATACATAAATTGCAATATACTAGAAATGAAAGCTATAAAGCATCTTGACCAAGGATCCATGAAAGCTTGCCATAAATCATAATCATAATGCATTAACGTGAAATCAAACAACTTACCAACTTTACAACATCAATTGGCTGAATTCCAAATCTTTGGATGCTCTTCAAGTCATTTACTTGCGCAGCCTCCATATATTCCATGGTTAACAGCTTTGATGTGCTTAAATTCCAATATACCCTTGGGGCATAAACATAGTGTGCAATATGAGGAGATAGCTTCCGAAAGTTATCCATACACTTTACGCTGTTTTTGGCCTCAACCAAAAAATCCAGTTCCTGATTAGACAACATTATAACTTATCAAGATTTTGTTAAAACCTTAAAAGAAAACTCTTCATGAAAGTAAAAGGTATGAAAAACATTAATATCACAACAAAAGAAAATAAGAGAACGTATAAAGCAGATTATTGACAATAAGTAGAAGATAATTAAAAGAGCAAGCATAAGAGACATGGGTGGCGGAAAAGAAGATAGTTTGCTGAATGCCTGAACCTTTATAATTTCTGCTAACATGGGAATAGCACCTGTAATCACAGACTAGACTAAAGGAGTACGATATGTTCATGTACCATCAGAACAATTCTACATGTTGCTGCAGCTTTTCCTTTCAACAACAACGTATGATCAACTAATCCATGAACACATTAAATTTTGCATCAAACAGGTGATACTTAGAAATGTACAGCATCAGCTTGGTCCTACTATAGTTCAAGACCTCATAACATGAGAATGAAGTCTCATATAGTTATAACATTTAAACATGCAAATGAATGTTCTCTGACAACTTTAAGGGAATAACAGTAACACACCTTCGATTAATTTTTCTGTAATATCTTAAAGAAACACAAAGTAATTTTTCAAAAACATTAAAAATCCATATCTGCAGCAAATATTGACTTGCATTCTCAAGCCTCAGCTTACAAAATTGTAATAATTGTTATTAACTGCTAATATGTTTTGTATAGATCGTCATGCGTCTGGCTATTTCAGGGATTATGCCTGCTTTCAGAATGTTGACTCCAAGCATTTCAAAATTGATACTTAAAGATAAAGAGTACTATCTGAGTTTCCTATGATGTTTAAATAATGTAGTACATACATTAGAGAAGTGCATCAAATAAGTTTTCAGAAGCTTATTTAGCAAAAGACTTTATTGAAACCGTTTTTTGAAGTTGTGATTTGAAAGTAACTAATCAAAGCAAAAAAAAGTTCTGCTTTGAGAGTGTTCCCCAAAGATTTTTTTCCAAAAAAAAAAAAAAAAAAAAAAACTTACGGACAAAACAATCACAAATCTTCCTAATTGTTGTATTTTTCTTTTCTCTTGTTAATAAAAAACTAGCCCTAGGCGCTTGCCTAGCGGATTGCCAAAAAAAAAAAAAAAAAATCACAAATCTTCAAAGAAGCTACAAATATTCAAACACATTTCCACGAACTCTTTTCCCAATTATTTTCAAAATTTATCCAATTTTTTTAATTTTCTTAAGGGACCTACCAAAGAAAATTTCCATTTTACAGGAAACACTAGAGAAATTAAACAGTACCAAAATCAGAGCACCAGCTGGTACCAACTTGCGCTAGGAGCATACTTTCTCCATAATTTCAGGAGAAGGGGAAACCCCGTGTGCAAATTGTATACACAAATATTAAAATCTTTGACTTTGAAAAGGAGCAATCGTATGTATATAGGAATTAATGACCACCAAAAATGTTCAGGAAACAAAAAGACTCCAGTACACGGGGACAAGAATTCTCAATGTTTTCTCAAGATGCAGGTTTAGAAGACGTCAAGATCAAAGGAGCTAAAAGGCGCAAGAAAAGTTGGAAACTTAATAAAAGTCTATCCTAAAACATGCAGTGCTCACAGAATTTAGCACCCGTCATGAATAAGAGAAATGGAGAACAGTCAAATTGATACTAGGAAGATTTGACTAAGTTTCAGCAGCTACCTTAGGTATACTTTCACGAACTTCAGCAACCAACCACCTGCATTCCTCAAGGAAGCTTGGTCAGAAACAACCGCAGATCATAGTCAAACAAATAGGAACTAGGCATTGCATCATGAGTGTCCTTCAACTCCTTTTGAATTAAGGGTTTAGTTTTTACTTTGAAGCATTAATCTGATTAATGCAACATACTATATATTTTTTTATGCATACGAAGGCAAAACCAAACAGTATAATATATCGTGCAAAGGAAGTAGTTGGATATTGGTGTACACAATATATATGTATATATAAAAGAGTCAAATTCAGATAGGTGGAAACCTAGGCTCGTTGACAAAGAAGTCAATAGACTTGGTGGATATCTTTAAGAGAAGAGTTAATACTGCATGTCTACAAGAGACAAAAGGGAAAAGGCTAGAGAGATCTACAATACGGTTTCCAATTTGTGGTATTATGTGGTATAAAAACAGAAAAGGATGAGAATAATTGTAAAACGAAAACATAAGAATAAAGTTGCAGCAGTAAACAGAATAGGATTATCTCGTGAAGACTACTATGCAGATAAGAGACAAGACATAATTATTATTCTGCAAATAAGATTCAATGAGGCAACTTAAAGTAAAATCTGAAAAAGATACAGATATCCTGGTCTAACGGATCTGAATGACCAAATAGGTCTTTATTGAGGAATCAGAATGGACAAGCGGGTAAATATAGTGATGGCTTTGGATAAATACATGGGAATGTAGTTATGGTGCTAGGAATGGAAAATGAAAGCCTATTTTAGAGTTTAACTTAATTTATGATTTAAGTTTAGGTACCACCTACTTTAACTACAGGGGATCACACTTGATCACATTTAAGAGTTGATAGCCATAGCCAGCAACAGCCAGACAAACTTCATTCTTACAAGAAAAAGTAGAAGGGCCACAAGTAAAAACTGCAAGGGTATTCCAGGAGAAGCTGTAATCACCTAACACAGACTGGCAATCCTCTATGTGAAGTAAAAAACTAGAGAGGAAAAAGGGGAGTTACATTCAACCACAATTTAGTGGACACTAGAAGGCATAAACCAAAAGCATTTAAGGACAAGCAATTGAAGGGGAGAGCACGAGGCTTAGAAGCTAACGCAAATAGCGTGTGGAAGGCAATGACATGTTACATTAAAAAAGTAACAAGTTAGTCCGAGGGCTTCATGACTAGAATCCTGGTGGTAGGATGAGAACGTGCAAAGATTATTAAAGTGAAAAAAGAGTGGTATAGAAACTTACCAATAGCAAAAGATGGAGAAGCATTTGAAGAATACAGGAGAACAAAGAGAAGGGTGATACAATAGAAGTATGGCCATGGAGGACCTTGGTGCACCAAACCAGTATCATCCCCACATGGAGTTGGTGTATGGAAAACAATCAGGGGACAATGAAGGTTCATTGCTAATCATTCTAGTATCAAGGTTGGAAATGGAAGAAGAGTTCTCTTCTGGTGTGACACATGGTTTGGGCACACTCCTCTGAAAGATCAGTTTCCAGACTTATATAACATTGCTGCGAATCCAAGAATTTCAGTAGCAGAAGCAAAATCCACACATGGGTGGAACATTGTTTTCAGAAGGAACTTAAATGACTGGGAGTTGCAAAGTGTGGCAGATTTCTGGGAGACCTTAGAAGCCTTCCAAGGTCTCACAGAAGAGGAAGATGCTTTGATGTGGAAGGGTCACAAATCAGGAGCCTTTTCAGTGAAATCTGCTTATCATTTCATCAACAATACTCCTAATCCTACTCAAGGATGGCCATGGGAACAAATTTGGCGGGTCAGGGTGCCACAAAAGTCTTATGCTTCACATGGTTAGTAGCAAGGGAAGCTGTTCTAACTCAGGATAATCTTATTAGGAGAGGAATTCAGCTACATGCTAGGTGTAGTCTATGTGGCAAAGATGGGGAGTCAGTTTTCCATCTCTTTATACACTGTCCAGTCACTACTCAACTTTGGCATTGCTATCTTAATTTGGATGGAATCACCTGGACAATGCCCAATAACACTACATCTCTTCTCAGTAGCTGGAACAATGGAGGGCAAATATTAAACAGAAGAAATGGTGGAAAGTAGTCCCTGCCTGTATCTGGTGGGTCATATGGAAGGAAAGGAATGCCAGAGTTTTTGAAGATAGGCCTAGCTCTTACCAGAAAATTAAGCTTAATTGTTTTTTGTTATTTCATTTTTGGTGCAAAGAGAGCTATAGGGAGGATGTACATTCTTTACTACATTTGCTAGAAGAAATGTAATCGGACAGAATAGGCTAGGCAGTCTCAGATCTTTTGGGGTCTGATTGTGGCTCACACAATCTCTTGTAAATATTACTCATTTATAAAATTTGTTACCATTATCAAAAAAAAAAAAAAAAAAGAACAAAGATAGAAGCTAAAGAGGCGTTTCACGAGTCCCAAAGTAAGTGTGAAACGTTTTATTCCATATTATGAACAGAAAATGGAAAGTGTGAAATGTATAAGCTAACACAATTAAGAGAGTAGAAGGACAAAGAACATAACTAAACCAAGTGATTTTATATCACCAAGTTCTGAGAAAGAAATAATGAGATAAAAGAGAGATGAAGATGCTTTTGATCAATTGCCCAATACAAACCTTGAGAACAAGTTTACAGACCTTCATACATCGTTGACAGACAAATTGCCTTTGTTACGGTCGTGGAATTATATCTAAGTAAAAGGTTGTCATGAAAAATGTGAAGATTATTAGACTGTTCTGCATCGAGTGAGAGAATAAGATGGTGTCTCTTTATATGGCATTGGGCTTGGGCAATCCTTGCTTTATGAATAAGTTTTTTTAGGTTGAGTTAGGCCCAAAGTCTATTTTCTTAACATCCTATCAGAGGCAGAGAATCCTATCTGCGGTTTACCTGATTACGCCCCTATGCTATGTTGTCAACGCTCTGATGTTCAACACTGGGCGTGTCAAAAGGTGTTAAGTTGTCTCACATAGGTTAAGGGAACGGCTGTTGTCTTCTTAAATGGTTTGGATGATCTGAAACTGTTATAGTCCAAATAGTCATAAAGTAGGGTCGATGCCTGCTTCCCAAAGGCTATCTCATGAGCATTTTCATAACATGGAATCAAAGACAGACCCATTCCTATGCTTGGTCTCCCAAACGTTGGACCCTCATATTATGTTTTCCACACTCCAAAAGTTCAATGCTCAATTGTTGGACTACCTCAAATTGGTTAAGGGAATGGGCTGTTGTCTCTTTATAAATCTTGGATGATCTTCACCTCACGAGCTAGCCTTTGAGGTTGAATTAGGCCCAAGGTCCACTTTCTTAAAGGTTACAAAAACATGTGGTTCAAATGATAAACTATAGGAGGTATTTTGATGGAGAGAGGAAACATATAGCAGTTGTAGAGTATAATTGTTTAGAAAATCTGTTTCAATGGTGTAAGGAGAGGACAGTAGAAGACTTCTCTGATGTTCATAGACTTTTTAGATTCATTGAGATGAGTGCACTTAATTGCTATATGGTGATTTTGTACTGTTGTAAAGTTGTTTTTGCAGTACCATCTTGGTACTAGCCTTAATAATCTTTACTTATCTTATCAAAAAGAGATACCCTATAAAGGTATGGAGTAGTTGGGGTTGAGGAATAGTTGATTGCTATTGATTGATCGATATACATGATCCTAAGTGCTTAATACTCTCCATGCGAAAAGTGAAGGGGTGGGCCCATTATCCACCAAGTTACAAACCGTGTGCCAGTGTTTCGTGAGATTTCTCGGTTATCAAAAAAATACTCTCCCCTGGAACAAATCGTATTAGGAGTTACATGAAACTTAGTAAAAAGTAGAATATTTATAACCTGTAATCAAAGGAAGGAAAATATCGATGCAATGTGTTTACTATCAACTCCACAGTTGCATAATCTGCAGCAGCAGTATCTGTCATGTGTGTGTGCTGAACCTGAAATTAGCGAAATGAGATCCCTAAAAGTTTTGAAAATTCTCCACTCCAATTTATAACAACATTAACATTTAGGACCTTGACAGCAACTTTTTGCCCTTCATGCGTTCGAGCAACATGAACTTGAGCAAGAGAAGCACTTGCTATTGGAACCGGATCAAATTCATCAAAGATCTGTAGGCAAAAGTTTTAACTTAGTTGAGTGCACAATAAAGCAACGAAGTCCAAGAATTTATAAGCCATTTGTTCACCAAATATCAGATTCACTGTGCTGGCAGATTAAACCATAACATCCGTTTTGAGGAGAATTTGATAAATTAACAGTTAAAACATACTTCGTCAGGTGCACCTCCAAGCTCTTTTTTGACAACTTCACGCACTTGATCAAAAGATGAATGAGGACATCTATTTAACATGGATTCCCTCATTATACGAACGTACTCTTCTGGTACTAAGTATTCCTGAGAAAACCAAAGGTCAAGTTGGATAAGCCCAAGGCCTCTAGTGCCTCAGAATAAATATAAATATGATACAGTTATCTATACAATAACCTAAGGAGAGAAGTAGCATACCAGCTGTCCTAAATGTTGACCAAGCTTAATGTAAATTCCACCATTTCTGAAACAAAGTTCTTCGAGCCTGAGTGCACCCCTCATGTGAACTTCATGTTTGACTTTTGCTCTCTCTGCGCTACCTTCTGGCAGTCCCCAGAGTGAATATTCATAATCTAACAAAAAGTCACAATTGGATCATATCTTAGTATATCGAAAAGTAATTCCCCTTAAAAAATGCCTAAAGCAGACCTTTTTAACTATCAAGCTTATCCTAATATCACATGAAGGGGTAGCAATGATTATGTGTACACGTGTTTATTTCATAAGATCTCATCAGCGACCTGAAAATCTTACAATAGCTTATATTGAAAGATAATCACCCCACAAAGCCAAAAAAGAATGCAAAAAAATTCATCCCCCCTGTAGCTTTATGATAGCAAGTTAACGAGGTTAAAGGAAAAGGCAACGAAATTCTCCAACAAAGCTCATAGCATGTATATCCAAACTGTCTAACTGTCAGGTAGGTCTTAACAGAAAACAGCTAAAATACAGAATGAGTCTGCATGTGCACTGCTAACTCATAGCTTCATTACTTGACATTCCGAATGAAACACTGAACTTTCAACTAAGAGCGCTACATAATAATGATCGAAGTAAGATGATGGTTAATAAAAGCCACAATCCCAGTCAAGTTTCTTCAAGATGCATTTTAGTATTTTCATCCCTCATGAGCACCAAAAATGCTCTGTCATTAATTTGCTCAAATGTCTAAAACCAACCCTTAACTTATATGCAAGGAAAGCATATGAAGGTACAACATACATGACAATCAAGCCTTCAATAACGCTTCATGAACCTACTAAATCATGCATGTTAAGCTGTTAAATATGAAACGGACAATTTACTCCAAGGATGTATAACTCAATACAAGCAACCATTTTGATCATCTAAAATACACCCAAATAATTTTTATGTATTACTTACACAAAAGCCATCATCTATAGACCTTACCCTTTGTTCCCACTATTCCCTCCCTGCTGTAACTAAGGGTTTATTCACCATGTTTGACAGAATAGACTTAAAGCCTACATACCGGAAACACAAAAATGAGTTCCCTACCAATCAAGCATACGAAAACTTAGTCATGAGATTTTTCAAAAAAGCAAGTACAACAATAAGATGAGATGAACTAATTCTTTGGTTAAAAATTTCTGCCGAAAAGCATATAGAAAATAGCATGAGTATGAGACCGAAAGTGTTCACATTATGTTTTTCCTCTATCTGTAGAGCGCTTTGAGCTCAGACTTGGGTATGTGAAAAAGGATCACGTAAATTTCAAACAATATGTCAGCTAGGAATACCTTCATTCTCTGCTTAGCTAATATGGACTTTTTCTGTGTTCGGTTAAGAGAAGAGGAGGGGTTGCAAAAATTAAAAGTAAAGTGAAGCAGTAGACCCCTCTTGTTTGTAAGAAAATACAAGGAGGTGATTAAGTGAAGCAAAAGAGTAAATAAAGACAAAGAGGAGTTTGGTTCCCCTCCTTGTCAACTTTTTCAATCTGTTAGAAACAAGGCAGAAAGGAGAAGGTATTACTTTTTATTGAGTTTGTTCCACGTCGGTTGTGGGATGGGAACTTGAAGTGTATAACCATCTCATCAAAAAGGTTAAGCTATTAGAGAGAGCACACATCTATCTATTAATTATGTCTTCAACACGCCCCCTCACGCGCAGGCCTATTCCATGTTTCAAATGTTACGTAGGAGTTGGCTGAAAAACTTTTGCTGCTTTATTGACTCCTTCCCAACGACTTATCTGGCCAATTAGGTGCTAACTACTGAGCTGCTGCTATCTGGAATGGTGTGATTGAGAAATTTGAAAAAAGATAGTTACTTGGCAAATGCAATATCTCTCTCCGGTTTGGGGGTTGGGGTTTTTTTTTTGGGTGTGTGTGTGGGGGGGGGGGGGGTGCTTACACTGATAAATAGTGTCCTGGACAGCATTTCAACATACAACTCTATTTCCCATTCCAAACAAGGTCCTGAAGCAGATTGATAGGTTCAGAAGATCCTTACTGTGGGAAGGTAACAGCAAGGAGCATAAATTTCATCTAGGGAATTGGTCTAAGCAAGGCCAAAAATTTATGGGGCCTTGGGCACTAAAAATTTGGCAATGTATGACAAAGCACTATTAATGAAATTGCTGTGGAGGTATACGCAAGGGATCAAGTCCTATGGAAAGAGGTAGTCAACACTAAAGATGCTATTTAGAATCACTGGTGTACCAAGTTATGGAGAGCCCCATATGGAGTTGGCCTTTGGAAGGGAATATGCAGACTTTGGGGAGATTTCTTCCAAAATTTCTCACTTTGAACTTGGAAATGGATCGGTAGCTGTAAGCTAAAGGATGATCATCCTAACCTGTTCCGATTTTCTTGTGATCCTGATTCCTCTATTCCCCAAGATAGAGAAGGTAGCACCCGGAACGTACTTTTCAGGAGAAATAAACAACTTTGGGCGTTTGAAGAACTACTTAACCTTCTCTCTAAACTGGAAAGCTGTGTTATCAATCCTCAGGCAATGGACAAGTAAAATGGGGCAACTCCAAAGATGGGAGATACTCGGTCAAAGCTGGATATGCATCTTTTTGTGCACAAAATAAAATGGACTGCTGGCCACGGAAGTTAATATGGACAACAAAATAATCTCAGTAAAAGAAGCACAGGTTGTGAATAGATTTTATATGTGTCTTTAGAGTATAGAAACCAACAATCACATGTTTCTGCATTGTGCAGTTGCAGCTGATTTGTGGAACATGTTTCTATTTATTTTTGGAGTTAGTAGGGTCATGCCACAAGCATTATAGCCTTTGAACATTGGAGCTGTTGGAAAGTTGGTAAAGCCATCAAGAACATTTGAAAAATGATCCCTGCTAGTATTTGTTGGTGTCTATGGACAGAAAGGAACAGAAAATGTTCTTATGTGTTTATTAAATCCTAATCACTCTATTAGGCTAGATGTCTCTTGTAACTTTTTTGCTGGCATAACATCTCCTGTAGATTCCCCGAGAGGCACTTTATTAGCTCCCTGGCCTTACAATAGCCAATTATGTTTTGGAGCTAACTTAATATCTTTTGTAACCTCTTTTCTACTACTTTGCATCTTCTTGACGCCAATCAATGAAACTTTTTACTCATAAAAAAAACAATTCTTCTTTCAGATTTTGTGTACCCAAACTACAATTTGACATATAAATGGACAAATTTGTTCCTTATACTTAAATATTATTCTTTGGCGTGCAAAACTACATTATCATATTTTATTGGATCATGAATTTAACCCAACCATTCTCCATTCAACTTCTTCGGATGATTTTGCATTACTAAAAAGATAAATAAATAACAAAACTATTAAAATTTGCAAAATAAAATAGACAAGAAAGAGAAAAGCAATAGGTTTATTTCTTATTTCTTCTGCACTTTTCTCTTTTGAATGAAATTATTTTGTATTTCTTTCTACTTTTCTTTTTTTTTTTTAATCTATTTTTCTCATTGCTATTATTTAAGAATATACTCTCTTTGTTCCGCTTTGTTTGACACATATACTATTTGGAGAGTCAAAGAGATTCTTCTTAGACTATGCTTTTCTTAAGTATTTTTCTAACATTTTGGATTATTAACCACTCCGACTTATGGTACTTTTTCTTTAGTTTTAAAATGTGTAATTTTATTTTTAAAAACTTGAATAATTTAATTCACATCGAAAATAAAGTACTTTGACCCTCGCACTCCGAACCATAACCAAGCAAAGTGAATCAGGGGGAGTAATAGAAAAGTTTAGTGGCATAAGAGGACTAAATATATGCATAGAATGATATGATATCAGCCTAATAAAGTAATCTTGATACATGAAATAGACAACAACAACAACAACAACAACAACGACCCAGTATAATCCCACAAGTGGGGTCTGGGGAGGGTAATATGTACGCAGACCTTACCCCTACCCCGAAGGGTAGAGAGGCTGTTTCCAGGAGACCCTCGGCTCAAAAAAGCAATAGGAGATGATATATTAGTACCATAAAAATGCGTAATAAAAATAACAACAATATATAAGAGATATGAAATACAGGATACGAAATACGAAATACGAAATAGATGGCTGGTATAGTACAACTAGAAGGTACAGCCCTGCATCAATAGACGACCAATGACATTCCTAGTCTAACTCCTAACTAGATAGTCTCCCTCTATTGTGCTGTAGAAATATTCACACTCTCCCCTAACCTACAACCTTAATGCTCGACCTCCATAATTCCCTATCAAGGGTCATGTCCTCAGTAATCCTAAGTCGCGCCATGTCCTGTCTGATCACCTCTCCCCAATACTTCTTAGGTCTCCCTCTACCTCTCCGCGTGCCCACTACAGCCAGTCGCTCACACCTCCTCACCGGTGCATCAGTGCTCCTCCTCTGAATGTGCCCGAACCATCTGAGTCTTACTTCCCGCATCTTGTCCTCTATGGGGGCCACACCCACCTTCTCTCGAATATCTGCATTCCTAATCTTATCCATCCTTGTAAGCCCGCACATCCACCTCAACATCCTCATCTCTGCTACTTTCATCTTCTGGGTGTGTGAGTTCTTTACTGGCCAACATTCAGTTCCATACAACATGGCAGGCCTAACCACTGCTCTATAAAACTTACCTTTTAGTAACGGTGGCACTTTCTTGTCACACAAGACTCCCGACGCTAACCTCCACTTCATCCACCCCACCCCTATACGGTGTGTGACATCCTCGTCAATCTCCCCGATCCCTTGAATAACAGATCCAAGGTACTTGAAACTACCTTTCTTGGGAATGACTTGAGAGTCAAGCCTCACTTCAACTCCCGCTTCCGTCAGCTCAACTCCAAATTTGCACTCGAGGTATTCCGTCTTCGTCCTACTCAACTTGAAACCTTTAGACTCAAGAGCATGTCTCCAAATCTCTAGCCTCTCGTTGACGCCGCCTCTTGTCTCGTCAATTAGAATAATGTCATCAGCAAATAGCATGCACCATGGAACCTCCCCTTGAATATGATGAGTCAGTGCATCCATCACCAGGGCAAATAGGAATGGGCTGAGCGCAGACCCTTGGTGCAACCCCGTAATAACTGGAAAGTGTTCAGAGTCGCCTCCTACTGTCCTAACCCGAGTCTTAGCTCCATCATACATGTCTTTAATCACCCTAATATAGTTACTCGGGACCCCTTTATCCTCTAAGCAGCTCCATAAGACCTTCCTAGGAACCTTATCGTACGCTTTCTCCAGATCAATAAACACCATGTGGAGATCCTTCTTCTTATCTCTGTACTGTTCCACCATCCTCCTAATAAGGTGGATAGCTTCTGTGGTAGATCGTCTCGGCATGAACCCGAACTGGTTGTCTGAAATAGACACCGTCCTTCGCACTCTCATTTCTACCACTCTCTCCCAAACTTTCATGGTATGACTTAGTAATTTGATGCCCCTATAGTTGTTACAGCTCTGGACATCACCTTTGTTCTTATACAACGGGACCATTGTACTCCACCTCCACTCTTCAGGCATTCTATTAGTCTTGAATATAACACTAAACAATGCAGTAAGCCATTCCAAGCCTACTCTACCCACACACCTCCACAGTTCAACCGGAATTTCGTCTGTCCCGGTAGCTCTGCCCCTTCTCATCTTACGCATTGCCTCCATGACTTCATCGATCTCAATGTCCCTACAATTACTTACTTCATGGTGACTGTCGGCATTCCTCGATTCCCCAAGTATAATATCCTGATCCCCTTCTTCACTTAGAAGTTTATGAAAGTAGGTCTGCCACCTCCTCTTAATCTGGTCATCTCCCATCAAAACTTTGCCGTCATCATCTTTTATGCACCTCACTTGGTACAATAGACCCTTGTGGAAAACTAAATCCGTTTTTGGTGGAAAACTTATCCGTTTTTTATCACAGTATAACTTTAAAAAAAAAAAAGGCAGTCTGGTGCACTAAGCTCCCGCGCAGAAAGGACCGGACCACAAGGGTCTATTGTACGCAACCTTATCCTGCATTTTTGCAAGAGACTATTTCCACGGCTCTAACCCGTGACCTTATGGTCACATGATAGCAGAGTTGTATGTAATATTCGGAATCACAAAGGAGACATGCGTTACAAGCTAAGTTGCTCAGACTCGGGTGCGGGTATCCGATACGAGGACGGATCCGAGTATCGGATTCGGCAAAATCTAAATTTTAAGATTCAGGAGTGGATCTGGATATGGATACGGATGCGGGGATTCGGCTAATAAAAAATAGAGCTAAAAAAACAAAAAACAAAAAAAAAAAGAAATTCAATGCAACTAAAAGACAAAAAATGCTCTCTTGGGAAAAGTGCAACAACTCAAAACCCTCTCTCTCTCCTTTCTCTCCCCGGCAACATTCTCCGATGACTCCCACACATCTTGATAGCCATGGGAGAGAAAACTTTCTTTATTTCCGGAGATAAATCCTTTGGGTTGATAACTATTAGTGAAGATCTTGATAAATGGTTCCTATTGATCGAACGCAGCGCCAGATTTACTAGTCGTATCAAAATAGATGAGGAAAATTTGCGTTGGGTGTGTGAAGCACTCTTGGAAGCTTCACAGGGAAAGGGAGATCGATGAAGAAGGTGGGGGAGAAAAATACAAGTATATTCATACAGAGTTTTTCAAAACTTCAACAGCTATGGACGTTATGTACGAATAGAAAGCTGGTTGGGGGCCAAAAGATCTGCAGTGATAATCCCAGAAAATGATTACAACAGGGGCTGGGGAGATATCACCGGAAAAATACAACGTTTCCTAGGGAAGCCGTTTTACCCAAAATTCCAGCTTGCTAATCCACAACTCAAATCATACATCACTGCTGCAAGAATCCGTCAATGGCCGGAGGAAGGTGAAAATGCAGTTCATGAAAGCTCGGAGTTTCTCTCTAAGTGCCTGATTGGGTGCTTTAATGACTCTTTCAACAACAGCCCAAGCACAGAGGTGATACAGAAATGGTTTGTTACCCGGTGGAAAATCAGTACTGGCCTCAAAATCACACCCATCAACCATAATCAGTTTTTATTCGACTTCCCCTCAAGGCAAGAAGCAGTTCGGATAAAAAATGGTGAATGGTTTTGGAATGGTAGAAAACTGTCACTCGATTGGTGGACTCTGGTATCAGGATCGAAAATAGCTGCCCGAAATTCAGAGAACAGATGGGTTAAAGCATTTGGGATACCACTTCATGCTTGGTCGATTGTTACTTTCAGAACTATTGGGAACTCATGTGGTGGCTATATTGGTATTGATGATGACAACAAAAACAAATCTCATCTTTATTGGGCTCGGATTTGCATCAACGACTCGATCTCTGCCCTGCCAGCGACAATAGACTTGACGGTGGATGACTGGTGCTTTGAAATTTCCATCATGGAGGACTTTTCCACTAAACCTAGACCGATCAGAAATGTCAACTCCGGTGGTCCTCTGAAAAAGATGATGCCTCCCTCGAACAGTGGAATTCCATTAGTGTGTACCCACGTGGGTGGTCACGTGGTGCCCTCAAATTCAAATTCTACAACACGTGTTGGACCTTCAAATTCAGTCACTAAAGGAATACGTTTGTGGCCTGAAAAGAACAAGACTTGGGAAGTTCAGAAATTGGATAACACTTATCATAAAAAAGGCCCAAAGGGTAAGGCCCAGTCCAATAAGAAAAAGCAAAAACAAGGGAAAAAAATCTGGAAGGTCACTAGAACATTACCCAACCCAAGATCCAATAGATTTAGTGCTCTATCAGAGGAAGCTAACGTTGAAATAGTGGGGCCTGAGACTCAGACCATCGTCTCTCGTTCTTCCTTCCCCTCAACATCGCAAACAGTTCAATACAGCTCTTCTGAGGCCGACGATGAAGCAGAATCAGTCAAATTTCCTCTCTATCTTCCTTGCCAACCAATTCTAAGGATGGAACCTTCTCAGGTCAGTAGCTCAGATACCGAATTCTCTACTTGCTCTGAGTGAGGCTCTCCCTCTTCCTTGGTACAATGAGAATTCTTCAAAGTAGTTGGTACATACCCCAACTCTAATTGAGCAGTCCAAGTGGTCAAAGTTCACTATGGTCAAAGCATGCAAGGTTTTTGGGGTTAATGTTACTGGGTTTGAGCATGAATTGCTTGACATAATTTTGCGAATGGAGCAGCAGAAGCCATGCCATAAGTCAGGAAAAGATTTCAAAAGCAAAGGGGAGGTGGAACGAAAAAGATTAATATGTGGGATCAATTATGACGGGAAAGGAAAACAGGCAAATGGAAGTAGGGGCAGGTACTACAAATCCTTCTCAGGATAAAAGTAAAAATTTTGAGTTGGAATATCGGGGGTCTGAATGACAACAATAAAAGGAGTACACTCAAATCTCTTTTACACATATGGAAGGCCGACTTAGTATGTTTACAAGAAGCCAAAATAGAAGAATGGTCAGCTAATCCCTTGCATCAGATATGGGGAAACAGGTGGATTGGTTGGGCTTAACTAAAGTCTTGTGGCACAAAGGGGGGAATTATAGTGTTGTGGGACAAAAGGCAGTGGCAATGTATGGATATCCAGGTGGGTACATTCTAGGGGTGTGCATTCGAAATCGGTTTATCGATAAATCGAATCGATTATTTGTTATCGGTTTATCGATTTATCGATTTCGATTTCGATTTCGAAATTTTCCTTATAGAGTTATCGATTTCGATTTTGTCCTCTTCGATTATCGGTTTATCGATAAACCGATAAGATATACTAAAAAGACAAAAAAAAATTACTCTTATTCTATAATACCCTTTCCTTTACCCTAAGTCCCTAACCCTATTATTTCCTCTACCACATTTAAGGAATGATCATATTTAAAGTTCAAGGGAACGAAGTTCAAATTAATGGAAAACAGAATTAGCCTTGATGATGTATTTTGTTTTGTTTTGTTTTTTTATACCGTTGGAGTATTGGTGGCATACATTTGATCTCTTACTTTAGTTTTGTTACATGTGCTTGTTGACACAATTTTTATGTTATAAACGGTGTTCGTCTTATTTTAGCTTCTTTTTGTCCATATTAGTTAGGCGTGTTTATAGCGAATACTTTCCGTGGAATCCCGCAAATTTTCTTATTGATGTAATCGATAACCGAATCGATAAGCCCCCAAAATCGATAAATCGAAATCGAAAAAATCAAAACCTTATTGAAACGATAATGATAAGCATATGTACAAATCGATAATCGATAAGTAATTATCGATAAGGGTCAAAATCGAATGCACACCTCTAGTACATTCTCCATCTCATGTATGATGGAGTCCCTTCAGGAGGACTTCAGATGGTGCTTCACTGGCATATATGGCCCTCATACCAGTCCTAAGAGAGAAGAATTATGGCATGAAATTGCTGGAATAAGGGGAATCTGGGATAGTCATTAGGTATTGGGGGTGATTTCAATGTATGCAGGTTTGAAAGTGAGAGGCTCAATTGTGTAAGAAGAACAAAAGCAATGAAAGACTTCTCAGAATTGATCCAAGACTTATGTATCATTGACTTGCCATTACATGGTGCTCAGTATACTTGGTCCAGGGAAGAGAATCACATACAAGCATCAAGGATAAACAGATTTTTGATTTCAACAGAATGGAATGACAGCTTCAAAATTGTTAAGCAGGTGGCCTTACCAAAGGTTATTTCTGATCATAGACCTATTCTGCTCGAGAGTGGTGACTGGAGGCAACACCCTCGTACTTCAAGTTTGAAAACATGTGGCTTCAGGCTGAGGGGTTTCTTGACAAAGTGAAGGCTTGGTGGCAAAGTTATATAATTAGTGGTAGTCCAGATTTCATACTTGTTCAGAAGCTAAAGAATCTCAAAAAGGACATCACACACTGGAACAAGGAGGTTTTTGGCAAGCTAGAGGCGAGAAAGAACAAAATCTTAGACGAGCATTTTGCTCTTGAACAAATTGCTGAACGTAGACCACTTTCCACAGCAGAGAAATCACAGATGTTAGCTCTACAACAGGAATATCAGCAACTGATAAAGGCCGAGGAGATCTCATGGAGGCAAAAATCCAAGTGTTTGTGGTTGAAGGAGGGGGACAGGAACACAAAATATTTTTCAAAAGATGGCTAACTCTCATAGGAGGAACAATTGTATTGAAAAACTCAAAGTAGGTCCAGAGATTATTGAAGACAAAGACTATCAAAAGGGAAATTCTGGAATTCTATGAGAAACTATACACTGAACAGGAGAGCTGGAGACCTTTTGCTGAATTTGAAGGTTTAGCAAGCATTTCAGAAGAGGAGAAAACAGATCTTGAGTTGGCATTTCAAGAGGAAGAGGTCCTGGCAGTAATTAAGTCATGTGCTCCAGACAAAGCCCCTGGTCCTGACGGCTACACTATGGCATTCTTCCAGAAGGCTTGGGAGTTCATTAAAACTGATGTAATGAATGCACTTGATCACTTCCATCAACACTGCTACATGGTAAGGTGCACAAATGCTTCTTTCATAGCTCTAATCCCAAAGAAAAAGGGAGCAATTGAACTAAAGGATTTTAGACCGATTAGTTTAATTGGCAGTGTATACAAGATTGCAGCCAAAGTTTTGGCAGAGAGGCTAAAAAGAGTCATGGGGAAGCTGGTTTCTAACCATCAGAATGCTTTCATAAAAAATAGACAAATTACTGATGCAGCCCTAATTGCAAATGAAGTCCTAGATTGGAGGATGAAAAGTGGGGAACCAGGCATCCTATGCAAACTAGATATAGAGAAGGCATTTGATCAACTCAATTGGTCATACCTCATTGCTATGCTAAAGAAGATGGGATTTGGAGACAGGTGGATTAGATGGATCAAATTCAGCATCACAACAGTTAAATACTCGGTGCTGGTTAATAGGAGTCCAGTGGGCTTCTTCTCCCCTCAGAAAGGCCTAAGGCAAGGTGATCCATTATCACCCTTTCTCTTTATTCTAACCATGGAAGGTCTTAGCAAAATGTTAGATAAAGCCAAGGAACTACAATGGATCAATGATTTTGATGTTGGCAACATAGCAGCAAACTCAGTCAATGTCTCGCACCTTTTGTATGCTGATGATACCTTAATTTTTTGTGGGGCTGAATCAAGACAAGTGCTTTACCTTAATATTACCCTACTAATCTTTGAAGCTTTATCTGGACTTCATATCAACATGCTCAAAAGTGTTATATACCCTGTCAATGACGTTCCCAATGTGGCAAAGTTAGCAGAAATTTTGTGCTGCAACACTGGCTCCTTCCCAACAACATATCTGGTACTTCCATTGGGTGCTAAGTTTAGAGCTACTTGCAGTTGGGGCAGTGTGATTGAAAAGTTTGAGAAAAGGCTAGCCTCCGGGCAGATGCAGTACCTCTCAATGGGTCGTAGACTTAGTTTGATTAACAACACTCTAGACAGCATTCCAACATACACTATGTCATTATTCCCCATGCCTAGCAAGGTATTGAGACAGCTCAACAAAATCAGGAGGAACTTTTTGTGGGAAGGGAACAATAAGGAACACACATTCCACCTTGTAAAATGGTCTAAATGCACAATGCCTAAGATACAAGGTGGACTAGGCATTAAAAATCTGGCTGCACATAACAAAAGTCTACTAATGAAGTGGTTATGGAGATACTCTCAGGAAAACCAAACACTTACAGCTAAGCATGGAGCCCAAAACCATTGGTGTACCATGTGAGAAAGCACGGGAGAAAATATTATTCATATGTATTGACAATGATACAATGAGTCATATATAAATAATACATGTCCTACTCCTAATACATATGAGATTAGAGTTATTTACTACTATTTAACTACCAAACTAACAACTTGAAACTTATGTGGTTCTTAACTTGATGTTTTGGTATTGTTTGAGGCTTCCATTGATCTTATGATTGTTCCTCCTTGTATTATTATTCATTCTATTAAGAGGGTATTTAGCTATACATACTAGTGCTATTCGACGGTACTAACGTCCCTTTTGCCGGGGGGTTGCATCTTTATGGATGCAGGTGGTTCCACAGCAGGCGGCATTGATCGGTGATAATAGTACACCCTTTTCCCAACTGACTTGGTGAGCCCCACTTCTTTTCGGGATCATGTATCTTTTGTTCCTTGTGTATTGTGTTTGAGGTATAGCTGGGGCCTTGTTGCCGGCACTATCATAGTACTCCTTTGTATCTATTAGATCCGTAGACATAATGTGGGTTGTATGTTGGTGTTGGGAAAGTCAAACAAGTTATGTTATGTTTTGATCACTTGTTCCACTTCAAATCATGAAAATGCGTGTATTTTGAGACTTGTTAAACAGAGTAACTAATGGTAATGAATTGGTATTGTCTATATGACCTCCCTATTGTTTAATAGATGAAAAATGCATTCGCTTTAATCATGAGTGACCTTGGGTAGAAAGTAATTAACAGGCTTGGTCAGCCAGGTTCACTCGGTTGAGCGCCGGTCGCGCTCCCGAGTTCGGGGCGTAACAAATAGTCTACTCAATGGATCAATCAATGGAAACACAAGCTTGAACACCACCATTAAAAAAAAAAATACTAGCAAATAATAAAATTGCATGTATTTGATTGTTCTTCTTGCCACAACTACCACCACTTCTGATGTTATTGTTCTCATTCCTACCTATTTTATCATATTGTATGCGTTATCATTATCATTTAATGTCCAAATTAACTGGAACTCCAAATGCATCTTATTCCACAAGGTTTCCTTAAAAGATGACTTACTTCACCTGCTCCCCATAAGTGTAACACTATTGACCGACAAAAAGAAACATTAATTGACTCAATGATCTTCTACCCACAATAGGGCGCCATGAATCATCTCATTTGATCCAAATCCAACTTATATCATGAGTGAAATGTGCACTCCATATAGAGATGTGATCCATTTCCAAATATTCCTGGAAACTTTAGCTGGGCACCTTGGATAAACTTTAGCATGAAACGGAACCTCAAAAGTGCAATCTCGTGCTTTCATATACTCCTGATTCCTCTTATGGCAGCAAATTTTGTAATCTTGATTTAATTGACCTAACATCCTGGTTCCATGTATATTCTGAAAGGGTTGAATCCACATATAAGAGAAACACCATTTAATCAAATGAAACGCATGCCATATGGAACAGACTGCAGAGTCCTTCTTACAACCTTAAATATATAAATGGGAGCAAGTGAAGAAATGACAGTCCTTCGCAAGTCTTTTTCTTTGTAGTCAGTCCTTCGCAAGTTATTAAAGCCACAGAAATTCAACAGGCTATGAAACTAATGTGCACCCCAGTTGTCTTTTATCTATTAGCAAATGGCTCGGAAGTAGCAAATTCTGCAAAAAACACGCTTCCAATAAACTCTTAATTCTGTTCATGACTAGGCCAAAGTAGCGACTAGCGGGGGACAAAGCACTATGGACCCACAAAAACAAAATAGCTCGAATTTAATCATATTTTGCCGCTAAGATCACACCAACATCATGATAATAATAAAAATTAAGAGTTACACGTTCTTAAACTTTAGGATGAAGCGCAACCCATCAGCTTGCGTGTCCATACAGGGCTTCAAATTTTCAGAAACTCACATACGATCCAGCATTAATTGTACAAGGAGAAATTTTCATAATATAAATAAAGCTATATGTTTCTAGCCAAGGCTACAAGCTTCATAGGACGGAAAACGAAAAAAAAGAGGAGAAATTGTGAGGATTGAATGAGAAGCGTACCGAAAGCAATGGTGGCAGCGGTGACGGCATCGCGATAGAGGCGGAGAGGGACAATTGTGCAAAGCTTGAGGGCCATGGCTGGGTCGTCAGAGCTGGCAATTGTGGCGGCGGCGGCTCCGCCACCTAGGGCGGTGCTGGCCACTAGCAGCTTGTTTGTGGCGCGCCAGAGAGACCTACCAGCCATTTTTTTTTGTGGGGCCCCTGTCGACGGAGAATGTAAACAGAAAAAGATGCTAAATGTTGCTGTTACCTTCTCCTATATTCTATTTCTAACATTAGCCCCCGCTATTTTTGCGCTTTTTGGTCTTTACGACGCTTTAATGCCCGCTCCAACTGCCTAACTTCCCCGTCTATATTTTTCTTCCTTTTTTCCTTTCTTTTCTTTTCTGCCCTTTTCTCCAACCTACGTGTGACGTGTCTCTGTTTTGATCTTATTTTTTTAACTAATTTTTTTTTTTTTTTGGCAACCCGCTAGGCAAGCGTCTAGGGCTAAGTTTTTTATTAATAAAAGAACAGAAAAATACAACAATTAGGAAAAGTATAAATAAGGGGGACAATAGCACCGGTATTGTTACCCATATGTCTTGGCTATATAATCACTCCTCTGCGCCTCACAATGCCTATGGCAGCCTCATGTAGAGGATTCATGGTGCAGCTGCCTGCAAAGTCTCACGAGGGCATATAATCTCATAGCCGTGTGGATAATTTCCAAAGGCATAGGATCAAGGTAACACAAACCGGGTTAAACCTTATCTTACTAATCCTATTGAGGCGTAAAATAGCCTCACCTACTAGCATGCATGTAAAAAATAAGAACTGGAGAGTACCAAATATTCAATGATCATCACAGAGTTTATAACATACTCTGTGATGATATTACAAATGAGTATACTAACATAATGGTAGAATAAAATGAAGAAGGAGTTAAATTGTTGTCCCTTCTTGCCCAAACTTGTAAATTCTTCAATTTGTAATTCTTTGTCATCACTGTCCCAACTCTTCAAAATGTCTTCAAAATTCATGACTTCTTTTTTGAACGGTTTGACCTCGTTGAGGTAGTTGGGGCAACCTTCTTTTGTTTGGCAACTCTCATTGGAGGTCGCCTAACATTTAAAAAAATACTGACCTTGTCGTCCCAACTATTTTTCCTTGTATGTGCTTTCATTATTTTGCCGCTATGCATAGGAGATAAATCACCTTGTTTTGCTGCATGTGCACGGCATTATTTCAAAACAGCATCTTCTTCTCCTTCCTCATACATATCTCTATCCACATTCACAGGATGCGGATAGTTGTCGACGAGGTCCCGTGTCATCAAATCATTTCCTTGTTGTGTATTTGCCAAAGTTGTCGTGTTGTGATGTTGCTTTATGACTTGCATTTTATTCCTGTTTTTACTCACATTTCCTGTACTAACAATTTGCATTGAACTTACTGAGTTTCGATGTGTAGAGTCTGCCAATGCATCAAGCAGTTTTCTATCTTCCTCATAAATCATAGGAGTACTGGAATCCTGTTGTTTCTGTCCAGCATTTGAGTTCATTATTGCAGTACTTGGTGTGCTTTCAAGTTGTTGTTGTCCAGTCATATTTCTTACAGTAATGTCCTGTTGTTGTCTTGAATTTGATGAAAGGACGGTTGCTCTTGATGTGTTTCCTATTTGCTGCTGCTGTTGGAGTGGAGTGTTAGCATTCTGCAGTTGTTGTCCAGATTCAAAGCTAGCCAAATATTCCTGTTGCCTCTGTTGCATAATAGCTGGTTTGGTTGTCACCACATATTGCTGCCCAGATTCAGTAACACCTCCAGTTGCAGTGTTTGCAATGAGTTGTTGTTGCTGCCCAGATTCAGTAACAACTCCAGCTACAGTGTTCCGAGCGTTCGCATCATTCTATTGCATTGCATCCAAAAGCTGTCTCTCTTCTACTGAAAAGCTGTGGAGGTTGTCACAGGTTGCTGCTGTCCAGTATTTAGTGTTACTGTTGCTCCTCGATCATCAATAGGAATTGTAGCTGAGGGGTTTGGATTAAGCTGCTTCTGCTCTACATCAAGGATTGGGTTGGTTTCAACTATTTGCTGCTGTCCAGTTATCACTGCTACTGTTGTTCGATCATTAGCAACTGGAACTACCTGCTTTGTTTGTGTTGTTGCAGCTTGCTTTGAGCTTCCAGCTGGAGAATTTCTGGGCAGAAAAACTGGAGCATAAACGTTCAGTTTGCTTTTGGAAGTTGTTGCTCCTTCAGGTTTTGAAAATGGTGTTGAGTCAATCTCTTCACCTGCACTATAATGATCTTCTTCCTTGTCTGCCTCTTCCGATGAGTATCCAATAAAGCCATCTCCCCAATGTTCTTCATCATCCTCCTCACGTTGGTCACGCCACAACTTGGAATTAATAGTCATTTCCCTCACCTTGGCTTGTATAACATCATTATTGTTTCCAGTTGATAACATTAACTGTCCAGATTCACCCTCAAACTCCCCAAAGGATTCCACTGATTGAGAGGGAACATCAAATACGGAAGTACTCAAGGTAACCAAGTGTTGTTTAACCAAAGTAGACTTCAACATCATTTCATTCTGTGCATCTTTAATTATTTGTTCTACATTAGGGTTGGAGAAATGTAAAGTAGGTGCATTGGAACTGTGTGCTTGAATACCAATTAGTTCAACCCCCAACCTGTTCTTTGAATCCTTATGTCGAACACCCAACTTTTTTTCCAAAATCAACACTGCCTGGGCCTTCTTGTTCATTGTTAGCTATTGGGACAATTTGTTTGCACGTCCCACTTTCATTTACTCATGTTGTAACAGTTTCTGAATCTCCAGCAGCAGCAAGAATTTCGAATGAATTTGAGCTGGAACCATTACCGAGGTCATTTCGTCGAAAATCTTGGGTCTGATTTTTTGGTGAAACCTCCTTCTTTGAAGGGGATTTTCTACCTGTTACGACCTTCCAAACTCCCTCCTTTTTGTTCATATATCCTCTCTTACTATCCTCAAACACCTTCCCAGTACTATTTTCCATTAACAAACTCTTTTTCCCAGTTTTGTTATTCCCTAAATTCTGGGCAGCTACTGCTCTGTCAGAGATTTGCCCTGTATTTTTTTTATTGCTCACCTTCAGCAATATTTTGTGAATTAGCCTTAACACCATCTTTAACACCTGAAGGCATTGATCCCATATCCATATTACCAGATCCTGCAACATGCTGATCTCCTGCTGCTCTATTAATTGCTTCATTCACATGAGGTGCATTACCTATAGCTCGATTCGCAGCAGCTTTCAATGCACCAGCAGTAGCTAGGTACATTCGTGCAAATATAGTAGAGGCAGGGACATCTCTAAAGGGTTTAGGAGGTCCCTTGTCCAACTTCAACACCTCTTCTATAGGCACAACTGGAACTGCAGCATGTGGTGCAGCTAAATCACTAACACCCACAGCATCACTCCTAACCACTACACGACTTAGTCCTGCATCACCCCTGTCATTGACCTTATCTGAAGATTAATTTTGTACTTCATTACTCACTACTGCTGACTTCATAGGACCTTTGGCAATCTTGGAAGCTTCTGCTACCTGATTATCGTTTACTACACGATTCATAATTTTATCCTTGTTCCCAGTATCAATTAACATTCCACCCTCTGTGTGTAAAGCCTGCTGCTCTACAAGATTTTCCTTTGCCTCTTGATCCCTCAGTTGCACAGCTCTCTTGGCATAAGGTAATCCCTGGCATCACCAGCTAATTTGTCAAGACTGCCCAAGCCTTCCACTACATCTTCTCGAGCAACAGTTTCCTTACCATCCTCGGTCCTCTTACGGCATGAGTTTTTATCATGCCCTTGGTGCTTACAACAAGTACAATATTATGGTAGATTGTCAAACACTATCTGCTGATAATGTTCTACATTTCTCCCAGAATTCTTGTCAACGATATTTATTCGAACTCTCTTAGGATGTTTGTCTAATAAATTAATCAAGACTTTAACCCTTGCCGTACTTAGTCGTGTTCAATCTTGAGTCACTTTAATCTTATATATCATATTATTTTAATAAATATTAGTTATTATTTTATTATTTAATACAGTGCACATAAATATAATAAAATCTATAAAAAATCAAAGGATACAAAGTATTATAGTAAACAAATAAATTATTTATTTCTTGTTTATTCTTTATTAAATTAGTAAGTACTTAGTACCATACATTTACTAATGTGATTTTTTATTAATTTTTCAATTGGCTTAATATTTTGATACTACTTCTCTTCTAGTAGAACATACGTATATATTTTCTTATTCTGGAAATATATATTCTTATACTTATGTTATACTGCTTAAAATTCTTCAATTGTCTAAATTTATCAATAATTTTCTTGAGTGCTATATATTTATATTTTATTTATTAATTATTTTAAAATATAAATAATATAAAATTATCTTTATCCACCTCTTTTCGTACATTCTTTTCTACTATAATTTTGATTAGTTTTTTCATTTTATATTTTGCTGAAAATTTAAATAATATAATTTTTTTTACTAAATTATAATTTTGAATTCATCAAAAGTATAAAGAGATAAGCCTTTTATTATTTTTATAAAAAACGTACTAATATTTTTACTAACTAATAAAATGTGTTTTATGTATCATATATTATCTTATGTATAATATCCTAATAGTTTCTTTATAATTTGTATTTTTCATTATGCAATTATGAGTTCTATTTATTAACTAAATTTTCCTACATGAGAAATTTAGTTTGTATATGTATGTTTACGATATCATTAAATTCTTTTTTTTAGTATTTTTCCTTTATAACTATTTGTTTATTATGATTTTAATTATGTGTATATGTACGACTTTTCTCATCATAATTATAATGATTTTTATAAGTCTCGCACACACACGCACATATACACACTACTACAACTATATTAGGAAGAAATTATTCTCCAATTTGATTTGGTAGTTTTTTATTATTTGATATTTTTGTTTTTTTATTGTAAAATAATTTTAAAAACTCCAATTTAAATGAGTAGAATATTTTTTTGTATTTTTGTTTTTTATTGATAACTAATAGTCATACCCGCGCGATGCGCGGCCGATATTAAAAAATATGAATTAATTTAAATTGTGATCGGGGTTATTTGAACATATTAGATCGTATTGTTTTATAAATTTTAATTGTCATCTTATTTGTCAATACAATATACCCAATAATAAAATCTATATTAAATTAAATATACTTATATACAACAACAACAACAACATACCTAGTATTATCCCACATCGTGTAGTCTAGGGAGGGTAGTGTGTACGCAGACCTTACCCATTATATTAACCAATATTTAGCATTATTATATTGTTAATAAAATTTTTTATTAGCATATTACGTTGTTTAATATTTTTATCTGCTGCTATCTTTTTGTAATATAATAGAAATATATATTTTATTACTCTAGAAATATTTTTTATTTAAATTTTGTTATGTTGTTCTCAGCAATATTATTTGAATTTTAATGAATAAAATATCTATTAAATTAAAGGGACTTATATAGACATTATTTTGTTCTATACTTTTTCTTTCTATATATCCAATATTTAGTATTATTATATCGTTAATAGAAATTTTATTAGCATATAACTTTATTTAATATTTTTGTCTACTACTTTCTTTTTGTAATATAATAAAAGATCATGTATTCGACTATCTGTAAAAGTGTTAAAAATACAGATAGAACTATTTGCAAAATGATTATTGCAGGTTTTACTGGCCAACTTCGTGGCTGGTGGGATAATCATTTATCTGTAGAGGAAAAGGCGTTCGTTATAAATGCTACGGCAACCGACGAAGGTGTTGATAACATAGGTATGGCTCTAGTAGTGGGTAGAGAAGATGCAGTTTATACTCTTATCCTTACAATTTTAGAGCATTTCAACGGTAGATTTACCTCAAACCATCAGACCGTCCGAACTTTACTTAATGGACTTAGATGTAAGACCCTTAGTGAGTTTAGATGGTATAAAGATACTTTTATGAGTAGAGTTATGGAACTACCCGAGAATAGATATGAGCATTGGAAAGCCAAGTTTATAGACGGCCTCCCTTCCTTATTTGCTGAAAGAGTAAGGAATGTGTTAAAAGGTAGTTGCGGAGAGATTCTGTATAATAATTATACCTATGGTAAGCTTATAGGTGTTTGTACAGAAGAAGGTCTAAAATTATGTAATGAGCTAAGACTTTCTAGACAGCTTAAGATAGATAAGCTTAAAGAAAGGTCCCAAGTAGGTGACTTTTGTACCCAGTTTGGTTTACCCGGAACTTCCACTCAAAATAGGAAGAAGAAAACCAAATATCATAGGTACCCTAACCCGGATAGCCCGTATAAGAAAAAGAGGTCTAGATATAGGCCTAAGGAAGAACGTGATACTAGAAAAGCGAACAGGAAATCTACTCGATTTGCGAAGAATAGATCCAAACGTGATCTCGCTGATATTAAGTGTTATAAGTGTGGAAAGTTTGGTCATATTTCTCCAAACTGCAAGCTTCAAAAGCTAAAAACCTTAGAACTCGATGATGAGTTACACGATAAGGTTTATGGCTTGTTATACACTTCGGGATCAGAATCTGACTATTACTCAGAGACTGAATCTGAAGCTGAAGTTGAGTTAATTGATTTTTCTGATAATAATAAAAATGTTGATACTGCTTGCACTGCTTGCAAAGGTGATATTTGTGCTTGTGATAGTGACGAATTTTATAAATTGAAATCACAATTTGATGATCTTAATATAAAAACTATTACGTCTGACAATGTAATAGAACTTTTAAAAGAAGTTACTGATGAAAAACTTCGTGAAAAAATTATTACTTTAGCTGCAAGTTCAAGTTTTAGTAGTTCAAAGACTGTTGAAAAATACAAAAACGAATTTGAACACTTTGCACCATATTCTTTATCTGAAATAAATAGAAGACTTCAAAAGTCCAGTGCTCCTAGTCGAGATACTTCTTTTGATGATTTAAAAGAAGAAATCGAAAATTTGAAAAGAGATATTAAGTCTCTTAAGCAAAATCAAATGATTTGCGATCACCGGATTACTCAAATTGAGAAAAATAATTCTCTACCTGAATCTTCGACTAAAGGATTTTCTGATTTTTCTAATGATAAAGGAAAAGAAATTTCTGATGAAAAATCTGATTTATTTTTAGGTATGATGCAAATTGTTACTGCACACAAATGGTATATTAAATGTACTATTTTAATTGATAATAATTTTTCTATAACTGATATAGCTATGATTGATAGTGGTGCAGATGTAAGCTGCATTCAGGAAGGATTGATTCCTACTAGATATTTTCAAAAGACTACTCATTTGGTGAAATCCAATCTTGAATAGTAAAATGGGTCCCACATCTGGGTCCCTACACAGTGTTTTTACTGTAGATAAACAGTGTTTCTACTGTTGATGAACAGTGTATCTACTGTTTAAGTGGGTCCTGGCGGCTGATAAGCTGTCAAGTCTTCTTTTTGTCCATATTTTGCATCTGTTGGAGGAATTCTTCCACCTTGTCAATTTCTCTGTCAGATAATATCATTTCTGACTGTATAGGTTGAGTATCTTCTACGAGGTCATCACCACTCGTCTCACTTCTCATTGAAGTGTCTGATTTTTCACACTGATCTAGTGATTGGAGCAGATTTCTTTTCAACCCTTCTAAGTATTGATTTATCAAATCCATTTTATCTCCATCTTGGATTGATATTCTCCGAGCAATATGTTTAACAGTGCTTTCTTCTACTATCCTTTTTTGAGGGGCTGTCACATATAAATGAATTTGTGTTTTTATAGAATCTAATAATTCTTGGCCGTATAACGTCTTTGTTTTGGGATCAGTTTTCATCAATTTGTCCCAAAAATTGTTGTAGAATACCCTATATAAACAAGGGATTTGTTCTTCCGTATAACCCATTTCCGGGGTCCATTTATGGATCCAGGGGATAGAAAATTCAATAAAGAAGTAAATCTGATCAATTTTTTCTAAATAGCAGATATGATCTGCGTGATATAAATTTGTTAAGAACGGAGAGGCTTTTGTCCATTCTTTGTATAATTTCAGGAATGGTTCAGGCAAAATTTTGGTAGTAGGACCGTGGTATGACCACCAGTTTAAAAACCAGTTAGGGATAGGTCCTGTAAATACCTTGGCGCATACCTTGATAAACCAAGTATGCTTATGTCTTTCATTGTTATAATAAAGCACTCTATCAAATGCTTGAATATAATCCCAATAAGTGAAATTCATTGGTGATTTATTAAGGCTTATCTGCCTTTCTTTCATTGTGGAAATACCCCATTCTTCAACAGATATAATCTGTTTGATAATGACTTTTGAAAAGTTATAAACATTTTCATTTGTGTTATAACCTGAAAAGTGCTGGAATTCTGCACTACCTGTACTGATCAGGATAGTTTCATAATAGGTACGGGTTTTATATGATTCACCCGGATAGTATAATCCATTAATCAGATATCTCTGAAATATTTTCCACGGTTCTTCTTTTCTCTGAATCTCAGAGTTTTCAAGGAGAAATATCATTTCTCTTTTTGGTAACTTTTCATATGACTTGATATCATCATTGTCTTCCTCTTTAGCAATTGAAGCAAAAGTATCACTTTGCTTTTTAGATGCTAAATAAGCCTGCAGATGTCCGTATAACGGACTGTCTTCTGGAATATCTTCCAGATGTATAGAATGTCCTGAGGATTCTCCTGTATGCGGTACCTTTGAGTTTATCAAACTCTTTTTTCCTCTTTGTATTACTGGAGAGGTTGATGAGGATCCGTATGACGATCCCTGAGAATAAGTCCTACTAGGGGAAGATCTTCCCCTACCTCTGCCCCGGGTGACCCATGAAGGGTCCATTCTGCGGAAATTGCAAATCATTATTAAAAAGTGATTGCAAATCATTATTAATTAAAAAGGATAACATAATTCTAGTGCTGATATCATCTTGACCGAAGGGACACACATTTTCAATTAACTGAAGAATATCAATAACTTCTTGAAAATTAGAGTGTTCTTCTTCCCTTGTTTGAATAATGTCAGCCATAATAATATCAAGTATAACTTCTTGTAAGTCTCTATTTAATTTAATCACTTTAAGAATAGTGATTAGTACCTTATCATCCAAAAACATGGTATAATAATTCATAATCTATTCTAAATATTCCCGGGATAGAAAATCCGGAAGGGAATTATCAATTCCTTTTTTGTATTGTATTTCAAAATCGAAAGGTGCTAGCTGAGCCTGCCATCTAGCAAATATTAATTTTGAAGCATCGTGCTTAAAATCTTTGTCAAACATGTATTTAACCGATTGAGCATCAGTTTTTATCAAAAATTTTTGGTTGTATAAGTCGTCTTGAAATTTTAATACACACTTAACAATAGTTAACATTTCATGCGCCACAGTAGCGTATTTCTTTTGAGCTTCGGTCCATTTACCAGAGTGAAATCTTATTAAGTATTCACTCTTATTATTGGGATTTACTTGTTTCAAAATCCCTCCATATCCAACATTAGACGCATCTGTCTCGATAATCTTTTGCCAAGTAGGATTGGCAAGGGTTAAACATGGTAAAGATTTAACACGCCCTTTAATACTTTTGACTAACTCAGTATGTTGGTTAGTCCAAGGGTGTTTATGATCTTTCTTTAGCCGATCGTATAGAGGGGCTAGATCTCGTGACAAACTTTTATAAAAAGGGGAAATATAATTTAAGCTTCCCAAAAATCTTTGTAATTGAGTCCTGTCAGTGATAACATCAGGAAATTTTGAGGCAAAATCAATAGATCTTTGTATTGGGGTAATTTTTCCCTGGCAAATATTATGACCTAGAAAACGAACACTTGTTTGGAATAGACTCATCTTGGGCTTAGAGATTACTAAACCGTTTTGTATAACAATTTTCTTGAAAATATCAAGATGCTTAATATGCATCTCCAGAGTTTTAGAAAATACCAATATGTCGTCAATATAAACGATGATAAAATCCAAATATGAGTTAAAAATATCATTCATAATTTTTTGAAATTCAGAAGGGGCATTTTTCAAACCAAATGGCATAACATTCCATTCATATTGCCCAAATGGAACATTAAAAGCAGTCCTATAAGTATGCTCTTTAAATATTTGAATTTGCCAATAACCAGATTTTAAATCAAATTTTGAAAATATATTGGCGTCATATAATCTGGATAGCAAGTCCCTTTTGTTAGGGATAGGATACCTAATCCATTTCAGATGTTTATTTAATGGTTTATAATTTATGACTAAGCGAGGAATACCTCGTTCCTTTTCTGCCGCATTATTAACATAAAAGGCAGAACATGACCAAGGAGATTTTGAGGGTTTTATCAAACCCTTTTGTAACAAACTATCAATCTCGTTTTTGCAGAATTCAACTAGCTCAGCATTCATCTGGCAAGGTCGAGATTTAGTAGGAATATCATCCTCAGAGAAGGTTTCTTCGTATGGAAGAGTTACAATATGCCTTTTCCTGTTCCAAAAGGCACTAGGGTGATCAGCGCAAACATCAACGGCCATTTTTTCAGCAATTAATTTAATCTTCTGCTGAACTTTTGCAGATTGTATAGTATCAAATATATTCATACTAAGAATTTCTAATTGTAGTGAATCAACATGCCTTTGTTTCATATTAATCAAGGCATTAATATCTCTAGTTACGGGATCTGTAACAAAGGAATAGCTTATCTTTTTATCTTGATAAGTAGCAGAAAAACCATGTTTATCTATATTATTAAACGGATAAATAGCATTAATAAAAGGTGTTCCAAGTATGATTGGAGGGTATAACTGGTTTTTTACCAAAAAGAAGAAATGTGGAATACAGACTTTATTCTGGCAAATATGAGTATTAGGCAATTTGTACTCTATATCTAATAGATATGAAAGATTCAACATAGATATGAAGCTTTTGGAATGGATCTGGGAGAAACAAGTACTAAAAGTACTAGACTTGAAGAGGTAGATATACCTCAAAACCTTGATTTGTTAAATAAATGGACAATTCCTAAAGTTTCTATAAAAACCATTTATGATTATGGTTGGTTTGATAAACTTTCTTCTAAACAATTGATAAAAACGACTGAACAGTCTTTAGCATTAAATTCATCTGAACAGACTATTCGTTTGTTAAACAAGCATGATATAGATTTATATAAACATCATTACCATTATGTACATATTGGTATGGTTCAAATTGCTTTTAAACCTTTAACCCTTAAAGGGTTACCAGAGACCTTCTTAGCAGCTCTTTGAGATGCTAGAAATCTGAATTTCAGACAGTCTCTAATGGGTTCGATAGAATCTACAGTGGCCTATGGTCCAGTATATTTTAATACTCAACCCAATTTGCAACTATCTCTTTCTGATGTTAATATTCTTGATGCTTTAACTTTAAATGTGAAAACGCATGGTTATAATTATGCGCCTGGTTCTGAACTTATATGTCTGTCCTATAGGATTTATTTCAAATTATTATCTACTTTAAATCCGAAATGTAAGTTATACGATACTTCGGATCAGACCATATTGGTCGAAACCAATTTTGCAAAGTCCAAGGTCACCACTAGGAGACCTATCAGATGGGAGGAAATTAATTTTCCGACTACATGGACTTTAAATTCTGTTATATCCCCAAGTCAGATTACTAACGACTTGTCAAATACTGAATTTTCGCATGTCACTCAAAATCCGGATGGTAGGATTTGTATTCAATTTGATGATAAGTCTACTATTTATAATAGACATTCTTTTTCTAATCACAGACTTCTACCTGCTATGCAACATATTTCCCCTGTTGAACCAGTTTACGGTCCAGCTCGCAATCGTGCGGCTTCTTTACACACTATTGCTAGCGATAAGCCTGATTCCAAAGATAAGAGGGTTGAAAGGGTTAAGATTAACCCTCAAACAAATATTGTTCAAGATAATGACAATATTTCAGATAAGGATATTCCTTCTCCATCTGAGATGGATTTCGACCCCAATAATATTTAATGATTCCACACCAAATTGATTTTAGCCCAGGTTCTCGGGCCCGTATTTATATTCAAAAAGAATTTTTTAGTGAAAAATGGAACCAGTTTAAAACATGGTTTTTTGATACTTATAGTAAAGAGGATTTGAGTAATATATCTCAAGAATTTTATGAAACTTGTGCCTTACATAATCAAATTATGTATTTTGTTCCTTGGTTTATAACAACTTATTTACCTCTTTATATAACAAGATAAAAAGATAAGCTATTCCTTTGTTACAGATCCCGTAACTAGAGATATTAATGCCTTGATTAATATGAAACAAAGGCATGTTGATTCACTACAATTAGAAATTCTTAGTATGAATATATTTGATACTATACAATCTGCAAAAGTTCAGCAGAAGATTAAATTAATTGCTGAAAAAATGGCCGTTGATGTTTGCGCCGATCACCCTAGTGCCTTTTGGAACAGGAAAAGGCATATTGTAACTCTTCCATACGAAGAAACCTTCTCTGAGGATGATATTCCTACTAAATCTCGACCTTGCCAGATGAATGCTGAGCTAGTTGAATTCTGCAAAAACGAGATTGATAGTTTGTTACAAAAGGGTTTGATAAAACCCTCAAAATCTCCTTGGTCATGTTCTGCCTTTTATGTTAATAATGCGGCAGAAAAGGAACGAGGTATTCCTCGCTTAGTCATAAATTATAAACCATTAAATAAACATCTGAAATGGATTAGGTATCCTATCCCTAACAAAAGGGACTTGCTATCCAGATTATATGACGCCAATATATTTTCAAAATTTGATTTAAAATCTGGTTATTGGCAAATTCAAATATTTAAAGAGCATACTTATAGGACTGCTTTTAATGTTCCATTTGGGCAATATGAATGGAATGTTATGCCATTTGGTTTGAAAAATGCCCCTTCTGAATTTCAAAAAATTATGAATGATATTTTTAACTCATATTTGGATTTTATCATCGTTTATATTGACGACATATTGGTATTTTCTAAAACTCTGGAGATGCATATTAAGCATCTTGATATTTTCAAGAAAATTGTTATACAAAACGGTTTAGTAATCTCTAAGCCCAAGATGAGTCTATTCCAAACAAGTGTTCGTTTTCTAGGTCATAATATTTGCCAGGGAAAAATTACCCCAATACAAAGATCTATTGATTTTGCCTCAAAATTTCCTGATGTTATCACTGACAGGACTCAATTACAAAGATTTTTGGGAAGCTTAAATTATATTTCCCCTTTTTATAAAAGTTTGTCACGAGATCTAGCCCCTCTATACGATCGGCTAAAGAAAGATCATAAACACCCTTGGACTAACCAACATACTGAGTTAGTCAAAAGTATTAAAGGGCGTGTTAAATCTTTACCATGTTTAACCCTTGCCAATCCTACTTGGCAAAAGATTATCGAGACAGATGCGTCTAATGTTGGATATGGAGGGATTTTGAAACAAGTAAATCCCAATAATAAGAGTGAATACTTAATAAGATTTCACTCTGGTAAATGGACCGAAGCTCAAAAGAAATACGCTACTGTGGCGCATGAAATGTTAACTATTGTTAAGTGTGTATTAAAATTTCAAGACGACTTATACAACCAAAAATTTTTGATAAAAACTGATGCTCAATCGGTTAAATACATGTTTGACAAAGATTTTAAGCACGATGCTTCAAAATTAATATTTGCTAGATGGCAGGCTCAGCTAGCACCTTTCGATTTTGAAATACAATACAAAAAAGGAATTGATAATTCCCTTCCGGATTTTCTATCCCGGGAATATTTAGAATAGATTATGAATTATTATACCATGTTTTTGGATGATAAGGTACTAATCACTATTCTTAAAGTGATTAAATTAAATAGAGACTTACAAGAAGTTATACTTGATATTATTATGGCTGACATTATTCAAACAAGGGAAGAAGAACACTCTAATTTTCAAGAAGTTATTGATATTCTTCAGTTAATTGAAAATGTGTGTCCCTTCGGTCAAGATGATATCAGCACTAGAATTATGTTATCCTTTTTAATTAATAATGATTTGCAATCACTTTTTAATAATGATTTGCAATTTCCGCAGAATGGACCCTTCATGGGTCACCCGGGGCAGAGGTAGGGGAAGATCTTCCCCTAGTAGGACTTATTCTCAGGGATCGTCATACGGATCCTCATCAACCTCTCCAGTAATACAAAGAGGAAAAAAGAGTTTGATAAACTCAAAGGTACCGCATACAGGAGAATCCAGCCCGATACATACTCTTACTGAGCCCATGTGCCTAGCAGTTCTAACTGTGAAAGAGATAGCCCTTTTGACAACTTCAGCGGGCTTTAATGTCACAGCTGGCTAGACGTAGCCACTAAGGCAAAGCCAATAAGAGTAGTACCAGAACCGACTGTACCACCATCTTGGAACCAAATCAAGAAACTATATTACAATTTCTTTATATTTTGAAAGAGTCTGGATTCTTCATGGTTAATATGCAAGAGAAATTAGTGCTTCAACATAGATATGAATCCGTTTAGCCGGACATAGTCACGGCTAGGGAGAGATACTAAAAAATACTAAAAGAAGAATAAATATGTACCTTGTAGGCCGAGAAGCAAGGCCCTGAAGATGAATTTCAAAACTTTTATTAATTCTTGAACTCGATTTACAAACTAAGCTATGAACTAAGTGTTTACAAAGAAACAACTATTTGTCTTGGTATACATTTTTTAACATCAAGGCATCTAATAAACACTCTGAATGTTTAATTTTGAAGAGAAAAGAGAAAGTTCAATTTGTAATGTGACGCTAATTCTAGAGTTCTCTTTCCATTTGTCTGATATCGGCAGTTAATTATTTAGACTTGGAGTATTTATGTTTTTCGAATTTTTAGGTTTAACAAAACATTTAAAAAACTGTCCATGTTGATGTTGTAGTAAAATGTATCAGAAGGTTTAAGATTTTTATTTTTTATTTTTATTTTAAATTGTTTTTGAATATTCAAATTTTTTGGAGGTTTGTTCCTAAAATTTGGCACTTGTTGAATTTGTTTGTGAAACTTGGCATTCTCGGACTGTTTTGCTATTCATATTCCCTATAATATAATAATAAATATATATATATATATATATATATATATATATATATATATATATATATATATATATATATATATATATATATGTGTGTGTGTGTGTGTGTGTGTGTGTGTGTGTGTGTGTGTTTGTGTGTGTGAAATTACTCATATACTTAATTATAACTTAGAAAATTAATATATAATAATAATAATAATAGCTATATATATATATATATATATATATTTGGAAGAAACTACTCCCCAATTTGAATTATTAATTTTTTTTATTTTAATTTTTTAAATTATTTTTGAATATTCAAATTTTTTGGAGGTTTGTTCCTAAAATTTGACACTTGTTGAATTTTGGTTGTGAAACTTGGCATTCTCGGACTGTTTTGCTATTCCTATTCCCTATAATATAATAATAAATAAATATAGTAATATATAAAGTAAATAATATATATATATATATATATATATATATATATATATATATATATATATATATATATATATATATATATGTGTGTGTGTGTGTGTGTGTGTGTGTGTGTGTGTGTGTGTGTGTGTGTGTGTGTGTGTGTGTGTGTGTGTGTGTGTGTGTGTGTGTGTGTGTTAATTTTTTATAGGTATTTAAATTCAAAAATAATAATCAATAGCTAATTATTAACTAAATATGCTAAGTGGTTTTTTTTAGGCTGTCACTTGACTTAAAGAGATGACTTTTTCCTCTCCTTTTAATAATATATAGATTATAAGACTAATTCAAGTAGTGTAACCAATTAATTCAAAATTTAAAATTCAAAAAAAAGTTAATTAAAAAAGTAATTTATTTTGTCTTAACAATGCCACTTGGCTTTTTATGGTTAAGACACTTGTCTTAATATAATTTTTTTGCTTTTGCCATTCTATATAGATAGATTGTTAGAAGTTACTTACGCTCTTTTTTTTTATGTTTTTTGTCTCAAGTTAGTAATTACGTGATGGCTAAAAAAATAAAGAAAGACTTTTAAAATTTATAGAATAAAATAAACTATAAATATTTATCTCATCATAAGTTATTTTATTAAGGGTAAGGAAAGTATGAACATAAAAGAGTATCACTTTTGACATATTTTTTTTTTTTTTTAAAAAGATATTAATATAACTGGTTGGATAGTCCGTATGAACGACACAATTTTGATGCGATTAAAATATGGAATAAAAGAATTTTTTATTTTTCTCACTTCAAAAGAATAGAGAAGTTAGAAAGAATACACTCATTTTTACATTTGATTCGGACGTAGGGATAATATTATATAGGGGTGTTCAAACCGAATCGAAAAATCGTACCAAACCGAAAAGTCAAACCAAACCAATTCAAAAATCCAACTAGATTTGCTTTGGTATTGAGTAAAAAAACTTGAGCCAAACCAACATATAAATATATAATTTTTATATATACTTATATTGAATTTTCTTTAAAAAAAAATATGTAGAAATAAAGTGCATTCATTTTTATTTACTATAAATAATGGATTGTATCACTTTCTTATTAAGTGTTATTGAAATGCATCAATCATCTTTTTGTTCTTCCATATTCATATATCAAGATTTCTTATATCTTTTTCGAATTTGAAATGGTATTTCGATAATTTAAAATTAAATAGAATATATCATTACTTAGGTATCATCTTGATTTTTATGTTTAATTATTAAATTCGGTTAACCATGACAGCGTACATTAACGAAAAATTATTGTTAGACAATAAGAAAATAACTATTTTGTGTAACTAAAAAAAATTCTCCCATAAGAATATTTTTGGCCAATTACATATGCAATCCCTTAAACTTGTCCAACAATTCATTAAGACACCTGAACTTAGAACGGTACCTATTGAACACTTTAAGTTGCTAAAAATTGTGTCAATTAGGCACATATTTGGCAACTCCAAACAAAGTTAAGTGAGTGAACGTTACGCGCTATTTACATGGCAAATAAGACAAATGAAATTATGACACGTCAATTAATAAAAAAAATTCATAATCTGAAGAAGGAGATTGAAACGTCGACCAACCAAAAATTATCGATGATAGCTAAGCTCTATTTTTTTTTTTTCTTTTTTTCCCATCGTCTTCATCAATCCACTATTGTTCTTTCCCACTTCATCGGATATCTTTTAGGCTTTCGTCTTTGCCCGATCCTCAATATACTCGATTTGATCCAACGGTATCCATTTTCATGTTATGTGAATTTGGATCCAAATATCATAGCTTTCTATAAATTTGGATGGAAGGATTGGAGTTTCAGTCTTCTCCTTGGAATGCCATTGATAGTCTAAACATAGTCTTAAGGTAGTCTAAACATTGTGAAATCTGTTAAAGAATATACCTGGGTTTTGGAGAAAAGTGACTGCATCTGCTGGAAAAAAAATGATGGACAGTAGGACTGTAGGAGGCTAGAATTTGTTGAAGAAAAAAGCCAATTTTGGAGAAAAAACAGCGGCCTAATCTGTCAAAAAATGGTGGAGGAGAAGAAGATAAAAAGAGGGAAGGGGAATATGGGGGGGGGGGGGGGGACGACAAGAGTGGTGGCGAGGGTGATGGTGGACGATGGAGGAGTAGGTGAAAGGGAGAGAGAATGAGGGGGAGGAGAGAAACTCTTTTTAATAAAAACAAGTTAAAGCTTTTCACGCGCCTAAAATAGGTGTGATCTATTTTCTGTGCCATGTCAGCAATATGTGTTGAATAGACAGTTTGAGTATAAATCTACTTGTTCAATAGGTGCAAGTGATAATTGAGCAAACTGAGCAAACATCAGATCCGGGTCTTATGTGGAAGTGATAATTTCACAATGCCATGGACAAATATGGTTTCATTAACTAATACTCCCTCCGTTTTAATTTATGTGAATCCATTTGACCGGGTACGGAGTTTAACCAAAAAGAGAAGACTTTTGAACTTGTGGTGTAAAATGAGGCATATATATTTTGTGTGGCTATAAATCATTGCATAAAGGTAAATTGTTTTCAAATAAGGAAAATGATCATTCTTTTTGACACAGACCAAAAAGGAAATAGGTCCACATAAATTGAAACGGTCTCATGGGCCAACCTGTTAGCAGTTAGGCACTAAACCTGCAATGAAGTGGCAGCCCATTTTTTTTGTCTGTGCAGTTGCTATTAGGATTTAGGAGTGGCATTGGCAGGCCCAACCACAAAGCATATGTATAAGCGTAGAAAGGACTCTGAAATGTCAAAGTGGTTACTGGCCTAACAGCCAAACTAACAGTGCTAAAATCATAGTAGAACTTTGCTTTAAAAAGTTTGGCAGCAAGAATGGGACAAACGTGTCTTTACGAGAGGAATTTAAGTCAATATTATGGACTGGCTAACCATTTTGCAGCCGCCTTCCAGTTCTTACTACTGTTTTGTTCTTAAGCTTTTCACGAATTGTGAGAAGAGTATTCACGTAATTTGTTTACCCTTAAAAAAATGATAAAAATTGAATTTATACGCGATTTTAACGATATGTGGACTAATTCAATACAAGTGATTAATGATGTTAGATAAGTAGATAAAAATTAGATTAATAGTCAAACCAGTGATGATGCCGAATTCGGGCTCGGTTAAAAGCTTAACAAGTAGCCTGCTTCGATTAGGAGCCAACACCTATAAAGAACTTATGAACAAAAATAAGAACCTTGAATAACTCTAGAAATAGAGAAAACATATGTGGATTGCCTTGGTACGCATGTTACAACGTGTGCATTGAATAATAAACTTCCCCTTTATATAGTAGGAGAGTTTTACCGTAAGTACAATTCTAAGAAAGGTAAAGATCTTCCTTTTCGCTAATCACTAATCAACTGCTGATACGGGTCGAGATTCACGTTGTGATATCCAATCGAGCACGAATATCACAACCCTTTGTTAATCGTGTGCGGACATTTGGCAATGCTCTTCGAAGTCTCGTTATTCCAATTGGGTCCGGGGGCATGGTCTCGATGGCTTCGGAGGCAGGTGCTTTGTTTGGGCCTTGATACGGGAGGTTCCCAGCTTTGATTTTGATTCCTTGTAGTTACGTCCTCGCTTCGTTTCCGCCACCGGGAAACCGGAGTGCTCCTTAGCCTCGGTTTTACCTGTATACAGATAGTCCCTTCGTTCTGAGAGAGTAGGTTTGCCTAAGTGATGAGAAAAGATAGATGTTCTCCGGTTCCTTCATGTGTACGTACGGTCGAAAAGAAGAAGTCAAACGTCCCATCAGCCGCGTCGTTTTGACTTCGGACATGTGTCAACCATAGGCAGGTTACCTCAGAATGAGAAGCGATACAATCCTCCCCTATAAAAGCTTCCATCCTTTGTTCCCTTCCTACTTCTCGAACAAGCGTCTACCTCCGAATTCCTTATCTATTATCAACCCTCTTCATATCTTCATCCTTGATCTTCAATTTCTCATAGTTGTTTTCAGATTTTTACCCAGATTCCCTTCAAATCTTCATACCCTGTTCTTTATCCTTCAAACTCATTCTTTCAAACCTTCATAATTTTTCTTTAAATTTTCAAACTTCTCTAGATAACAATGGCTAAAACATCTAAATATATTCCTCAACAAGTTGCCTCTTCATCTTCCCAGCCGGTCGCCGGTACTGAGGCGGTTGCTCCTGAAGTAGTTCCCTCGGAACGGCAGCTCCCAAAGTAGCTACCACCGAATCGGCTCCCACCAAACTGACTCCCGATAACCCCTTGAAAATATCTATTCCCGGGGGGTGCTCAATTGCGGATGATTTTAAGGCCGAGAAACCTTCATCCAAGCAGGATCAAGGTGAAAGAGCATCAAGGTACATATGCTCCGTGACCGAGGACGTCCTTCCCGTGGTCTGAGAGGACTATAATTGGGGAGGTAAGGACGTGGTAGTCCATAGGCCCAATGACACTATTACTACCCACGTGGAGGGGTACTTAAGTGTTTATACTTACCCCTTCATGCTGAACTTGGTAGACCTAGTTATTTTAGATTTTTGTAAGAAATACGAGGTGTGCCTAGGGAAAATCCACCCGTCTCTATGGAGGATCGTGATCCTCCTTCGTTACTTCATGAATAAGACCGAGTCCATCGGTTCACCATCGATCATCTACTTCGTTTATACAGTCCCCGAATCTTCTGAGGGGGTCTAATCAAGCTTACCCACCGGGCTAGTAAGTCACCCTTTTCGAGCATTGATGAAGACCGAGACCAGGGCTGGTAGGGACTCTTCATTTGGGTGGAAACTGAAGACTTGATCCATACCGAGTTCATGCCATTCCTTGAGAAGTGGAATGCATCTCGTAAGTGCAGCCTCTCCTTAAGCTTTAATTTTTTCTTCATTTTCTTTCTTTTCATTCATACTTGTGGTTGTACAGCGGGTTCCAAATGCGGTCCCTTGGCTTAAGGAGTGAATCGAAGGCATCTGCAAACAGATGACGTACTCCGAGCGTGCATGGCACAAACTTTTGAAGGGCTGATGGGAGGCCCGTTCTCATGGTAAGGTCTTTCTCCGAATAGCTAATACCATGCTTTTAACTTAAATCATACTAACTTTTCTCCCCCCCCCCCCAAATCTTTTTTATAGGTTTGCCTAAGACCACCGAACTTAGGCCTTTGGAAGGGGACGAGGACGTGCCTTTGTCCGTAGATCCCTCCGTTACGGGACAACCCGGGGCTTCCATGGGGGAAAAGAAGAAGAAGAAAAGAAAGGCTTCAGGCTCCCTGAGCTCCGTGGTGAAGCCAAAGAAAAAAGTGGCTCGTAAGCCCGAGAAAAGCTCCAACTCTCGGGTGCCGAACTCCAATTCGCTTCTTCGGCTTAGGGATGAGTCCGAAGAAGGCGACATTTTCATTGCCCATGGATCGACCCCTCTCATGGAGTAGGCGTCAGGCGAAGGGGAGATTCGTGAGGCCAACCTTCATCAGATGCAGGAAACTGGTATGGAGACGAGGGCCGAGAACCCCCGGGACGCCAACTCCGCTCCTAAGGAAGCGCCCGGTAAAATAGAAATTGCGGGGACTCCCTCCTAAATCGAGTCCATGCTCGAGGAGGCCCAAGCAGGAAAGGAGAAGTCCAATGAAAGGGATCCATGGCGCGGACGATCCCCTTCATTCTTCCTTTGATGGTGTGAACTCATCCACTTTGGAAGATTTTTCGGGGCTGGGTGACCTGGAAGTCCCGAAGTAGGATATATCTTCGGAAGCTAGCATGCCTAGTTCGAGCCCAAAATTGATTGACCAATTTCCCGCTCCGAGTGTGGACCTCGATCGCAAGAGATCAGTCATTCTTACTGCCCTGGAGGATGCCCGGGTTCTATCTACTCCCGTGGGCATAGCCAGCTACCTGTGATGCCTGATGACTGAGGAGGATTGGGCAAAAATGAACGAGGTGAATGTGCTGTGCCTTTTCAATGAGGCGCAGCAGGCGCTGAACTGGGTAAGGCATCATTACGTCTTTTTGGATTTTGCTCAGGTTTTAATGTCTCTCATGTCTTCCATTATTTCACAGGCCTTGGTACTTCATCATGAGAGCTTCTTCCGGTACCAGGTCGAAGGTCAATCAACTCGAGCTCGAGCTGAAGGATCAGGCTCAAAAAAGGATATGTACAAGCTCCTCCGTGAGCAACAAGATGGGGCCATCAAGGACCTTCATGCCAAGCTAGATAGGGCTCAGACGCGCTTCGACCCTGATGCAGGAACATGCCGACCTGGTCGAAAAGGTAAAGGTCTTTGAAGTTAGAAATGTGGAACTAATCATGGCGGCCGACGATCGAACCTCACAGGTCCAGCAGAAGATTGACTTGATCACCCAATCCCAAGTGGAAATGAACGAGGTCCAAGCCATGGCAGATGGATGAAAAAGCAGAATGGACCAGCTAGCTTCAGAGAAGGAAACCGCCCATGCACAACTAGCATCGGTACTTCGGGTGGCGAAGGAGAAAGCTGACAAGCGGTCCCAGATGAATGATGTACTCCGAGCACAACTGAGCTCGACTCTAGGAGAATGGGAAACCCTCGGTAAGGAATACGAAGCAATAAAGTACCAGTTGGACACAACCTTCGCCGATGTCGAAGAGATGGGGGCTAGTATAAGGCCGATGTTAAAGCAGCCGATGCCCGCCTGAAGACCAACGCTGAATATATGTGGCGGCTGTCTAGAAAGGAGACCCTCGAAGAGATCTATGCTCGAGGATTTGACCTGTCAGCCGAGATCGAGGAGGCAAAAATTTTTGAGGCTGAGGCGAAAAAACAACCCGAGCTCGAAGGTGCGGAGGGCTCCGAGGGTTTCGACAAGTCCGAAGGCTCCGATGGTTCTGGCGACGAATCGGGCCCCGTTGAAGATCAGCCGTGAATTCCTTAGAACATTTTTAGTTTTTGTGTTGTGTATATATTTTTTGTTTATTTTGAGGCCGTTTATTTTGAGGACATTTTTATTGGGGCTTTGTAAAGACATTCCGAAATATATAAAATTTCCTCTTTTGGCAATTTCGAGTCTCAACTTTTTAGCATCATTTCATAATTTCTATTATTGCAAATATTTCTAATGCCTTAGCATAGAATCAAATGTACTAATAAGTCATTTGTTTTTAGAGGTTCGAGCAGAGTCTGACTCCGATGCAATTTTTATTTGCTCGAAGCTTCGAAAACTCGGAGTGACCGGAAGTTTTCCCAAGGTACTTAAGTGATTTTAGATGTTGCTTTTGTCGAGGGTAACCTTTTGGCAGGTTTTGAATTTTTATTAAAGACCTCAGGCTTCGAACGTCTCCAAACCTTTTTTTAGGGTGGTCGTAGCCTTTTAGGTTTAGGCACTACCTAATGGGTTTTGTGCATCCGGGATTTGATAGCCCGAGTTGCCCGAACTTATTTTGGAAGATAGTCCCCGATTGGGGGTAGCACTTTGGCTCGATAGTTCCTGGATAGGGATAGCCCTTACACTAGGGTAGGGGTAGCCCTTGGGCTTGATAGTCCCTGAATAGGGATAGCCTTTAGGCTTGATGCTTTAAAAGGCAAAAATACGCAATAGCAAGGTGAAAACTTTCTTTCATTTCTATGTGTAAAGTACATGATCGAAAGCATGTATAAGCTTGTATTATGGCTAAGGTGGCCTATGCGGGCACAATTCACTTGATCATTTGACCCTTATAATAAATCCTAACCACCGAGCTTAGGCTGTTCAAGTACAAAGTTTCCTTCTTTCCTTGCTAAGAAGCTTAACCCCGAGGGTGATGACCCTTAGTATTCGAGGTCGATCTTAGGAGGGCTCAGATACTGTTGGCATGACCATTTACTCTGATTTAAAACCAATTTTCAAATCTAAGTTAGCACGATTTACTGTGTCACGACCCCAACCTCGGTTGTGATGGCGCCCAACACACTGCTAGGAAAGCCTGACCAACTAACAACCTCGACCCATTTCTTATACAATTCATTATTAGCTAACACAGTTAAATTGCCAATTTATCATAATAAAAGTTTAGGACAACGAGTCAAATATGCGGAAATTCAGATGATAATACCACTACATAACCCATACAGATCTGGTGTCACAAGTATCGAGCCTCTAGCACAAGTTTAATAGCCTAATACATAATCAGTTTAGGAAATGCGGATAAAACGAAAGGATAGAAGGGAGAGATCCGAGATGCGGACGTCGTGCAGCTACCTCGATGCTCCCAGATATGAACTAATCGACTGAATATCCTCACTCAGCCTCTGGAACACCTGGATCTGCACGCAAGGTGCATGGAGTAATGTGAGTACTCCGACCCAGTGAGTAATAAGCATAAATAATGTCTGAGAATAAGAAATCAAGGAAATCACAGAGTAATCTATAATGCAGCAGTTTAAACAAGTAATATAAAAGCAATAAACCAATGGAAACAAAATATGGAGATGCTACAACAAATAAGCAGTTAAGTGACAGACATATAACGAAAATCAACACATAGAACGGTACCTTATAGTACCTGCTGCGGCGTGCATCCCGATCCGTATATTTATCATCGACGGTGCTTACTGGGGGTGTGCAAACTCCGGGAGGGGCCCCTTACGGCCCAAGCGCATTATCAAACCATATCGTGGCATCAACTAGGCCCTCGACCTCATATCAATATAAACATAATACTGCTGCGGCAGCCCGATCCCATAGTATCCTCACATCTGGCTCTTGGCCATACTCAATCCAAAAATTATATAAGCCTCTCGGGCATATAGTAAAACAGTAGTTCTCAGCCCAAAACATCATTTAATATATCTTTTTAGTTTCAGAAAACCGAGTAAAAGTGGCTGAGTTGTAAAACAGTGGAAAACGGTACGACTGAGTTCAAGTAGTAAGTCTAAATAGTGAGAAAATAGTGATAAAACTCCCCGGAGGGTTCAAATAGTTGGCACGAAGCCCAAATATGGCAATCAATCCAAATAATGAGGATAACAAATAAGCTTTAATCAAATACGCGGTAAAAGCGTCACTCAGGACGGACCAAGTCACAATCCCCAATAGTAAACAACCCCACGCTCATCATCAAGCGCGTGTCTCACCTCAATATAGCACTACGATGTGCAAATCCGGGGTTTCAAACCCTCAGGACATCATTTACATTCATTACTCACCTCGAACCGACTAAAACTCTAGCTCACTATGCCCTTGCCTCCCAAATCGGCCTCCTCGCGCGTCGAATCTGACCAAAACCAGAATGAATACGTCACAATATGCTAAGGGAACAAAACCCAAGCGAAAACAATCGAAAAATGTCAAAAATCTCGAAATTGGCAAAACCCGAGCCCCGGGCCCACTTCTCGAAACTCAGAAATTTTCACATCATTAGATTCCTTATCTCCCCACGAGTTCATACATATCAACAACAACAACAACAATAACAACCCAGTATAATCCCACTTAGTGGGGTCTGGGGAAGGTAGTGTGTACGCAGACCTTACCCCTACCATGAGGTAGAGAGGCTGTTTCCAAATAGACCCCCGTCATCCTTCCCTCCAAGAACTTCATACATATCAAAAACACCAGAATCGAAGTTCAATTAACCCCTCAAATCCTTAATTTAAGCCCTCTTAAACTCAAGCCATAAACCTCCATTTTTAGCCCATTAATTCCTTAAATTTCAGTCCTAATTCATGAAATACCACCATAGAAGTGTGTTTTAAGTCCAAAATCCTTACCTTATCGAAGTTCCCTTGAAATCTCTCTTCAAAATCGCCCAAAACTCTAAGTCCGAAGTTAAAAATGGTTAAACCCTTTAAAGATTGCAAAGAAGAGACATATATACATTCTGCCCAGGGTTTTTTGCATCTGCGACCCCTTTACCGCACCTGCGGTACCGCATTTGCGGTCCAACCAACCGCTTCTGCGGTTCCTCATTAAAATTCCAAAAGTCGCTTCTGCGACTGGACTTCCGCATCTGCGGCTTCGCAGATGCGTCCACCTCGACCGCTTCTGCGGAAACTACTCCCCAACCCAAACTTCGCATCTGCGGCTTTTCCCCTCGTATGTGCGGCACCGCACCTGCAGTTCCCAAGCCGCATGTGCGAAAACACCAGAAGCAACACACTTTCTGCAATCATTCAAGTTCAAATCTTCCCGTTAACCATCCGAAATCACCCCGAGGCCCCCGGGACCTCAACCAAAAACACAAACATGACCCAATACCTTATTCAAACTTGTTCCAATCATCAAAACACCTCAAACAACACCAAATCTACTAAATCACATCGAATTCAAGCCTAATTTTCTAAAATCTTCCGAAATACGTTTTGGATCAAAAACCCAACCAAAACACGTCCGAATGACCTGAAATTTTGTACACACATCCCAAATGACATAACAAAGCTGATGCAACTCTCGAAATTCCATTACGACTCTCGGATCAAAATCTCACCTACCAACCGGAAATCGCCAAAATACTAACTTCGCCAATTCAAGCCTAATTCTACACCGAACCTCCAAATCCAATTCCGATCACTCTCCTAAGTCATAAATCACCTTTCGAAGCTAACCGAACCATCATAACTCACATCCGAGCCCTCTAACTCATAAGTCAACATCCGGTTGACTTTTCCAACTTAAGCCTTCTTAAAAGAGACTAAGTGTCTCATTTCTTACCAAAATTACACCAAACGCAAACCAATCAACTCGACCACATAAAACACGGATAACGAAGCATAAAGAAGCGGAAATGGGGAAAATGGAGCGGTAACTCATGAGACGACTGGCCGGGTCATCATATCCTCCCCAACTTAAACAAACGTTCATCCTCGAACGAGTCAAGATACATACCTGAAGCCTCAAACAGGTGAGGATATCTGCTCCGCATCTCCCGCTCGGTCTCCCAGGTAGCCTCCTCCACAGGCCGACCTCTCCACTGTACCTTCACTGAAGCTATATCCTTTGATCTCAACTTTCGAACCTAACGACCCAAAATAGCTACTGGATCCACATCAAAGGTCAAATCATCATCCAACTGAACCGTGCTGAAGTCCAAAATATGAGACGGGTCCCCAACATACTTCCAGAGCATAGAAACATGAAATACCGGATGCAAACTCGACAAGCTGGGTGGCAAAGCAAG